>NC_079196.1:219955554-220045100 GCF_029499605.1 Hyla sarda | reverse complement strand
TGAGAAAGAGAAAGAGAAAAAGAAAGAGAAAGAGAAAGAGAAAGAGAAAAAGAAAGAGAAAGAGAAGAGAAAGAGAAGAAAGAGAAAGAGAAGAAAGAGAAAGAGAAAGAGAAAAAGAAAGAGAAAGAGAAAGAGAAGAAAGAGAAAGAGAAGAAAGAGAAAGAGAAGAAAGAGAAAGAGAAGAAAGAGAAAGAGAAGAAAGAGAAAGAGAAGAAAGAGAAAGAGAAAGAGAAGAAAGAGAAAGAGAAAGAGAAGAAAGAGAAAGAGAAAGAGAAAGAGAGAGAAAGAGAGAGAAAGAGAAAGAAAGAGAGAGAAAGAGAAAGAGAAAGAGAAAGAGAAAGAAAGAGAGAGAAAGAGAAAGAGAAAGAGAAAGAGAGAGAAAGAGAGAGAAAGAGAAAGAAAGAGAGAGAAAGAGAAAGAGAGAGAGAGAGAGAGAGAGAGAGAGAGAGAGAGAGAGAAGATCCAGGAAGCTGCTGAGACAACACCACACTGACAATGAGAGGACTATGCAACTTCCTGTCAGGGGGAGGAGGACTCAGGAAGCTGCTGAGACAAAACCACACTGACAATGGAAGGACTACACAACTTCCAGTCAGGAGAGAGGGAAGAGCCAGGGAGCTGATGAGACAACACCACACTGACAATGAGAGGACTACACAACTTCCTAATTTAAGCAACAACATGCTGAAGCCAGTACAATTTGTGATAACACTATATTAGTAAGATATTTATCTTAGGGCGTTAGTCTTATTTGAATACAATTTTCTAATAGCGGAATACCCCTTTAACCCTGCATTGTCAGCGCCTACATTCTACTGGTCTCTGATGGCAGGATTGTGCAGCTTTGGATATGACTGGAGTATAAACCATGAGGAGATGAGACGCACAATGAACACAAGTGATCTCCTCAGGGGCTCTCCAGGGGGGAAACGGGAGGAGAACAGAGGAAAAATGGAAATAAGTGGCCAAGCGGGAAATCACGGCATCCACATTTATAACCAGCGCTGGGGCCCGGGGCCCCACATCCTGATACATAAACATCATGGGCTCATACCGCATCCCAGTGAGGGGGTCAGGGGTCATGTCAGGCGCAGATGTAGCAGGAGATGATGAGTGGTCTCAAACTGTGGCCCTCCAGATGTTTCAAGACTACAACACCCAGCATGCCCGGACAGCCAACGGCTGTCCGGGCATGCTGGAAGTTGTAGCTTTGCAACATCTGGAGGGCCACAGTTTGAGTCCACTGATCTATATTGAAGGGGTTATCCAGCTTTATAGACAAACATGGCTACTGTCTTAAATACAGGTGAGGCAAACACTAGGGGTGCCACACAGTACCACATAATACTGCCGCCCGCCACACAGTACCACATAATACTGCCGCCCGCCACACAGTACCACATAATACTGCCGCCCGCCACACAGTACCACATAATACTGCCGCCCGCCACACAGTACCACATAATACTGCCGCCACACAGTACCACAAAATACTGCCGCCATACAGTACCACAAAATACTGCCGCCATACAGTGCCACATAATACTGCCGCCATACAGTACCACAAAATACTGCCGCCATACAGTACCACATAATACTGCCGCCATACAGTACCACATAATACTGCCGCCATACAGTACCACAAAATACTGCCGCCATACAGTACCACAAAATACTGCCGCCATACAGTACCACATAATACTGCCGCCATACAGTACCACATAATACTGCCGCCATACAGTACCACATAATACTGCCGCCATACAGTACCACATAATACTGCTGCCATACAGTACCACATAATACAGCCGCCATACAGTACCACATAATACTGCCACCACACAGTACCACATAATACTGCCGCCCGCCACACAGTACCACATAATACTTCCGCCATACAGTACCACATAGTACTGCCACCATACAGTACCACATAATACTGCCCCCATACAGTACCACATAATACTGCCGCCATACAGTACCACATAATACTTCCACTATACAGTAACACATAATACTGCCCCCATATAGTACCACATAATACTGCCACCATACAGTACCACATAATACTGCCCCCATATAGTACCACATAATACTGCCGCCCGCCACACAGTACCACATAATACTGCCACCCGCCACACAGTACCACATAATACTGCCGCCCGCCACACAGTACCATATAATACTGCCACCCGCCACACAGTACCACATAATACTGCCGCCCGCCACACAGTACCAAATAATACTGCCGCCCGCCACACAGTACCACATAATACTGCCGCCATACAGTACCACATAATACTGCCGCCATACAGTGCCACATAATACTGCCGCCATACAGTGCCACATAATACTGCCGCCATACAGTACCACATAATACTGGCGCCATACAGTACCACATAATACTGCCGCCATACAGTACCACATAATACTGGCGCCATACAGTGCTACATAATACTGCCGCCATACAGTACCACATAATACTGCCGCCATACAGTGCCACATAATACAGCCGCCATACAGTACCACATAATACTGCCGCCATACAGTACCACATAATACTGCCGCCATACAGTGCCACATAATACTGCCGCCATACAGTGCCACATAATACTGAAGCCATACAGTGCCACATAATACTGCTAATACAGCCGCCATATAGTTACATTATTCGACAGGTTCTCATTTTTTACTGCATTTATGTCTGAAATCTTCCCCGGCTTCATTCAGACAACAGGGCAGAGGAGGTGAACGCGAAACACGTCGGGGAGACGAGACGGGTGATTTCTGCGGCTTTACACAACCTCTCGTCCATAAACACCCTAATAAATAACATATTGTACATGACGCAGGGTCCGTCCCATCACATCACATCAAACCATCACCCACCGCTATCCCACTCACACGTTTCACGCACAATCTGTTATTTCCCCCGGAGGTCCTGACACCTCGGATCATCATCATCATCGGGGGTTTATTGGGGCAGCCGGTGCCAGGGATCATGTGGATCATAGTCAGGAGGTAACACATCCAAACTACTTCACCTGCCTGCGGGACAATATTCTTGGGATCCGGCGCAGATTTGATGTCCAGGATTTAATGCTGCAGATTTCAGTGTAAACTAAATGACTGAGCATAAAATCTGCGCAGGATCCTGTATGTGTGAATAGACCCTTAAAGGGACAGTAACCACAAACATTCTCAGGAGATGGACATGCTAGAGATAGATGTAAGATAGATAGATATGAGATAGATAGATATGAGATAGATATGAGATAGATAGATAGATATGAGATACATATGAGATAGATAGATATGAGAGATAGATATGAGAGATAGATATGAGATAGATAGATAGATATGAGATACATATGAGATAGATAGATATGAGATAGATAGATATGAGATAGATATGAGATAGATATGAGAGATAGATATGAGATAGATAGATATGAGATAGATAGATATGAGATAGATAGATATGAGATAGATAGATATGAGAGATAGATATGAGAGATAGATATGAGATAGATATGAGATAGATATGAGATAGATATGAGATAGATATGAGATAGATAGATAGATAGATATGAGATACATATGAGATAGATAGATATGAGAGATAGATATGAGATAGATATGAGATAGATAGATAGATATGAGATAGATAGATATATATGAGAGATAGATATGAGAGATAGATATGAGATAGATATGAGATAGATAGATAGATATGAGAGAGATAGATAGATATGAGATGGATAGATATGAGAGATAGATAGATAAATAGATATGAGATGGATAGATAGGAGAGATAGATAGATGATAGATATGAGATGGATAGATAAATAGATAGATAAACAGTTATAGATGCATCATAGTTGTTGCGGTTTACAGCAGTGCCAGCAATCTTTCTTTTTGGCAATGATTATTTAAAGGGACAGTACTCCTATATACTGTCTTTTCATTGCCTTTTATTTTTGTGCATTTATTGTGAATTAGAGCTACATACTTCCCCTTTACATTCACACATGATAAACCCCAAACAAAATACATAACAATGCAGGAAAAAGCAAAGAAAAAAAAACATAGAAAGAAAACACAGAGAAGCCTCAGAATGTGAACCCTACTTTTCCTCCCTACACATCTAATAGGAGGCGGCACATTTCCATAAGCGTCTCTCTCTCTCTCTCTCTCTCTCTCTCTCTCTCTCTCTCTCTCTCTCTCTCTCTCTCTCTCTCTCTCTCTCTCTCTCCGCCGTGGGGTTTAATATTCCCTTATTGTCGCTTTGATTTCTCGTATCTCTTTTGGATGATCTTTTCTTGGAAGTAAATTACGGATAATTCTTCAAAAACGAAAGACTCTGCAGCTAAATGAGTCACTAGAGAGCAGCGCTGTACGTACGGCGCACAAAAGAGCGAGAAGTCTACGGGGAGGACTGTCACTCTACGAAGGGGTCCTTTATGTGACATCCCAGAATTCTTTACATGACACCCCTTACTTCTCCTGGAAATACAATAGGACGGGTGTTTACAGGAAGCTGGAGAACATACGCCATTGTTTCCCATCCAGGGTGCCTCCAGCTGTTGCAAAACTACAACTCCCAACTCTAGGAGTTGTAGTTTTGCAACAGCTGGAGGCACCCTGGTTAGGAAACACTGAACTAGACTGATATAAACAGTGAACAAGCAGAACTGCAGTGTAAAGCACAGGGGAGTGACAGGAAAGCAACCACATTGTTACATTATTCTGGATACATTGTATAGATACAGGATAGAACATTGTTGTATTATTCTGGATACATGGTAGAGATACAGGATAGAACATTGTTGTATTATTCTGGATACATTGTATAGATACAGGATAGAACATTGTTGTATTATTCTGGAAACATTGTTTACATACAGGATAGAACATTGTTACATTATTCTGGATACATTGTTTAGATACAGGATAGAACATTGTTACATTATTCTGGATACATTGTAGAGATACAGGATAGAACATTGTTGTATTATTGTGGATACATTGTTTAGATACAGGATAGAATATTGTTACATTATTCTGGAAACATTGTATAGATACAGGATAGAACATTGTTGTATTATTCTGGATACATTGTTTAGATACAGGATAGAACATTGTTAAAATTATTCTGGATACATTGAATAGATACAGGATAGAACATTGTTACATTATTCTGGATACATTTTAGAGATACAGGATAGAACATTGTTACAATATTCTGGATACATTGTAGAAATACAAGAGAACATTGTTACATTATTCTGGATACATTGTAGAAATACAGGATAGAACATTGTTACATTATTCTGGATACATTGTAGAGATACAGGATAGAACATTGTTACATTATTCTGGATATATTGTAGAGATATAGGATAGAACATTGTTGTATTATTCTGGATACATTGTAGAGATACAGGATAGAACATTGTTACATTATTCTGGATACATTGTAGAAATACAGGATAGAACATTGTTACATTATTCTGGATACATTGTAGAAATACAGGATAGAACATTGTTACATTATTCTGGATACATCATAGAGATACAGGATAGAACATTGTTACATTATTCTGGATACATCGTAGAGATAGAGGATAGAACATTGTTACATTATTCTGGATATATTGTAGAGATAAAGGATAGAACATTGTTACATTATTCTGGATACATTGTAGAGATACAGGATAGAACATTGTTACATTATTCTGGATATATTGTAGAGATAAAGGATAGAACATTGATACATTATTCTGGATACATCGTAGAGATAGAGGATAGAACATTGTTACATTATTCTGGATACATTGTAGAGATACAGGATAGAACATTGTTGTATTATTCTGGACACATTGTAGAAATACAAGAGAACATTGTTATATTATTCTGGATACATTGTAGAAATACAGGATAGAACATTGTTATATTTTTCTGGATACATTGTAGAAATACAGGATAGAACATTGTTACATTATTCTGGATACATTGTAGAGATACAGGATAGAACATTGTTACATTAATCTGGATACATTGTAGAAATACAGGATAGAACATTGTTACATTATTCTGGATACATCATAGAGATACAGGATAGAACATTGTTACATTATTCTGGATACATCGTAGAGATAGAGGATAGAACATTGTTACATTATTCTGGATATATTGTAGAGATAAAGGATAGAACATTGTTACATTATTCTGGATACATTGTAGAGATACAGGATAGAACATTGTTCCATTATTCTGGATACATTGTAGAAATACAGGATAGAACATTGTCACATTATTCTGGATACAATGTAGAGATACAGGATAGAACATTGTTACATTATTCTGGATATATTGTAGAGATAAAGGATAGAACATTGTTACATTATTCTGGATACATCGTAGAGATAGAGGATAGAACATTGTTACATTATTCTGGATATATTGTAGAGATAAAGGATAGAACATTGTTACATTATTCTGGATACATTGTAGAGATACAGGATAGAACATTGTTCCATTATTCTGGATACATTGTAGAAATACAGGATAGAACATTGTCACATTATTCTGGATACAATGTAGAGATACAGGATAGAACATTGTTACATTATTCTGGATATATTGTAGAGATAAAGGATAGAACATTGTTACATTATTCTGGATACGATGTAGAGATAGAGGATAGAACATTGTTACATTATTCTGGATACATCGTAGAGATAGAGGATAGAACATTGTTACATTATTCTGGATACATTGTAGAGATAAAGGATAGAACATTGTTATATTATTCTGGATACATTGTAGAGATACAGGATAGAACATTGTCACATTATTCTGGATACAATGTAGAGATACAGGATAGAACATTGTTACATTATTCTGGATATATTGTAGAGATAAAGGATAGAACATTGTTACATTATTCTGGATACGATGTAGAGATAGAGGATAGAACATTGTTACATTATTCTGGATACATCGTAGAGATAGAGGATAGGACATTGTTACATTATTCTGGATACATTGTAGAGATACAGGATAGAACATTGTTGTATTATTCTGGATACATTGTAGAGATACAGGATAGAACATTGTTACATTATTCTGGACACATTGTAGAAATACAAGAGAACATTGTTATATTATTCTGGATACATTGTAGAAATACAGGATAGAACATTGTTATATTTTTCTGGATACATTGTAGAAATACAGGATAGAACATTGTTACATTATTCTGGATACATTGTAGAGATACAGGATAGAACATTGTTACATTAATCTGGATACATCGTAGAGATACAGGATAGAACATTGTTCTATCCTATATCTCTACCATGTATCCAGAATAATATAACAATGTTCTATCCTGTATCTCTACAATGTATCCAGAATAATGTAACAATGTTCTATCCTGTATCTCTACAATGTATCCAGAATAATGTAACAATGTTCTATCCTATATCTCTACCATGTATCCAGAATAATATAACATTGTTACATTATTCTGGATACATTGTAGAGATACAGGATATAACATTGTTATATTATTCTGGATACATTGTAGAAATACAGGATAGAACATTGTTACATTATTCTGGATACATTGTAGAGATACAGGATAGAACATTTTTGTATTATTCTGGATACAAGGTAGAGATATAGGATAGAACATTGTTACATTATTCTGGATACATCGTAGAGATACAGGATAGAACATTGTCACATTATTCTGGATACATTGTAGAGATACAGGATAGAACATTGTTACATTATTCTGGATACATCGTAGAGATACAGGATAGAACATTGTTACATTATTCTGGATACATTGTAGAGATACAGGATATAACATTGTTACATTATTCTGGATACATCATAGAGATACAGGATAGAACATTGTTACATTATTCTGGATACATCGTAGAGATAGAGGATAGAACATTGTTACATTATTCTGGATATATTGTAGAGATAAAGGATAGAACATTGTTACATTATTCTGGATACATTGTAGAGATACAGGATAGAACATTGTTCCATTATTCTGGATACATCGTAGAGATACAGGATAGAACATTGTTCCATTATTCTGGATACATCGTAGAAATACAGGATAGAACATTGTTACATTATTCTGGATACAATGTAGAGATACAGGATAGAACATTGTTCCATTATTCTGGATACATGGTAGAAATACAGGATAGAACATTGTTACATTATTCTGGATACATTGTATAGATACAGGATAGAACATTGTTACATTATTCTGGATACAATGTAGAGATACAGGATATAACATTGCTCCATTATTCTGGATACAATGTAGAGATACAGGATAGAACATTGTTACATTATTCTGGATACATCGTAGAAATACAGGATAGAACATTGTTCCATTATTCTGGATACAATGTAGAGATACAGGATAGAACATTGTTCCATTATTCTGGATACATGGTAGAGATATAGGATAGAACATTGTTACATTATTCTGGATACATCGTAGAGATACAGGATAGAACATTGTTCCATTATTCTGGATACATTGTAGAGATACAGGATAGAACATTGTTACATTATTCTGGATACATTGTAGAAATACAGGATAGAACATTGTTACATTATTCTGGATACATTGTATAGATACAGGATAGAACATTGTTACATTATTCTGGATACATTGTATAGATACAGGATAGAACATTGTTGTATTATTCTGGATACATTGTAGAGATACAGGATAGAACATTGTTACATTATTCTGGATACATTGTAGAGATATAGGATAGAACATTGTTACATTATTCTGGATACATTGTAGAAATACAGGATAGAACATTGTTACATTATTCTGGATACATTGTAGAGATACAGGATAGAACATTGTTACATTATTCTGGATACATTGTAGAGATACAGGATAGAACATTGTTACATTATTCTGGATACATTGTAGAAATACAGGATAGAACATTGTTACATTATTTTGGATACATTGTATAGATACAGGATAGAACATTGTTACATTATTCTGGATACATTGTATAGATACAGGATAGAACATTGTTGTCTTATTCTGGATACATTGTAGAGATACAGGATAGAACATTGTTACATTATTCTGGATACATTGTAGAGATACAGGATAGAACATTGTTACATTATTCTGGATACATTGTAGAAATACAGGATAGAACATTGTTACATTATTCTGGATACATTGTAGAGATACAGGATAGAACATTGTTACATTATTCTGGATACATTGTAGAAATACAGGATAGAACATTGTTACATTATTTTGGATACATTGTATAGATACAGGATAGAACATTGTTACATTATTCTGGATACATTGTATAGATACAGGATAGAACATTGTTGTATTATTCTGGATACATTGTAGAGATACAGGATAGAACATTGTTACATTATTCTGGATACATTGTAGAGATACAGGATAGAACATTGTTACATTATTCTGGATACATTGTAGAAATACAGGATAGAACATTGTTACATTATTCTGGATACATTGTAGAGATACAGGATAGAACATTGTTACATTATTCTGGATACATGGTAGAAATACAGGATAGAACATTGTTACATTATTCTGGATACATTGTAGAGATACAGGATAGAACATTGTTACATTATTCTGGATACATTGTATAGATACAGGATAGAACATTGTTCCATTATTCTGGATACATGGTAGAGATATAGGATAGAACATTGTTACATTATTCTGGATACATTGTAGAAATACAGGATAGAACATTGTTCCATTATTCTGGATACATGGTAGAGATATAGGATAGAACATTGTTACATTATTCTGGATACATTGTATAGATACAGGATAGAACATTGTTCCATTATTCTGGATACATGGTAGAGATATAGGATAGAACATTGTTACATTATTCTGGATACACGGAGGCTGTACGTGGGAGATGAATTGCTCCGGGGGACACCAGATAAAGACGTCTCTAGATTAAAATAAGTTATAATGAAGATCTGGATAAATGAGAAGGGAAATTAATACTGAAAGACAAAAAGAAAAAAATCCATAAAAAGCAGATTAAGATTTACAGAGAAGATTGATGTATCTGAGCCGAGGACGATAAAGAGGAGTAAATGGAGAGTGGGGGAGGGATGGGGGGGGGGGGTGCTCTGGATCAGCATTATTGGGGGAAACACGTCTGTCTGCAACTTATTATTGCTTAATGCATTCGTGCAAAACTACAACCCCCAGCATGTCCTGACAGATTCAGATGCAGTTAGAGTATAAAGCACATCCGAAGTCCTGCATTGGGAAGAGGAGGCGCCCACAATGGCGAGCGCGTGTTAGTAAGACGCACGTTCCTATAATCAAGGACTTGGCACTGAGCCTAGCTCCTGTCTGAGTGCCACTTATGGTGCAGGTTACAGGAAAAAATAATCAATGTCGGACTGAAACGCGTCACAGTGACTAGGGTGCAATGATGATTCCATGAGCGACAAGATACTTAGACTTCAATAAAAACAACGACAGATCCATTACTGGACTGCCACGCGTTTCAAGTGGATTGTTGTCTTCATATAAAATAGTGCCAGATCAAACTGCGTGCAAATGACTGAAGTCCGGTGATTACACTGGGAGGAAAAATATTCCCGTGATACATTTCAATCCAACACACAGACTGTTCTAAAAAAGATATGTTTGACCAAAATGCGTCACAGTGACTAGGGTGCGATGATGATTCTGTGAGCGACAAAATATTTCACATGGACTCAAATAAACATGAGCACAGATCCATTACATGGACCGCAACACGTTTCTAGTAGATTATTGATTTTGTTGCAACGGTCACTACAACGCATTTCAAGTTTCTTCATGTAAAATACAAACTCTTGCAAAAGACTGAAGTGAGTCAGGACTCTTGGGGGGAAATTATGACTGTGTGATACATTTCAATCCAACTCTTAGACTGTAAAAAAAAAAAAAAAAAAGATCTCTGACCGAAATGTGTCACAGCGATTTCAACATATTGAGAGGAAGAATTCACTCCAGCCACTGTGAAGTTTGTTTGTTTTTTCCCAATCTTGAAAGACAAATAGAAAAACGCTTCACAGATTAATAGTGACTTTGTGTGAAGAAGAAAAATAACCTCCAGTCATTATGGAGCGTCTTGAAACAGACCAGTCCAAGAGGATTGAAATGCGTCACTGTGACTGGAATATATTGATTATTCCATGTAGAAAAAAGATATTCAAGTCACGGTGCTGTGTTTCCATCAGATTAAAAAACAAAAAGGCTAAAACGCGTCTGCCGGGTTGGTGACTCAATGAGAAAAAATATACCAAAGTCATTATCAATGAAGTGTTTGCCGACTGCTTTAAAACGATCTATGTCAGACCGAAGCGCAAACAGTTTTCATTCTATTTTTTTCCCAAGAAACGAAGAAAAGATCCATGTTGGTTTAAATGCCTCTCATTGACCGGAGATCTTTGATGAACAATAAACTCTACTCACAGAGACGCGTTTCTAAAACTAACAAAAATCTGCAAGGGATCAAAGAGCACCATGGTGACCTTGTGACGCGTTTTAATCAAATATGAATGTGTTTTTAAACATGACAAAATTGGTTTGTATTGGTGATGTTTTAGTTAAGGAAAAACAGACCCCAGCAATTACAACGCGTTTTGATCTAAAATTTAATGACTAAAGATTGAAACATGTTATACTCACCGGTTTATACATCGCCTCGAAAAGTCCCTAATATATCACAGTGATGCGTTTAAAAAAAATAATAAAACAACATAAAAATGATTGGTAAATTCTGAATACTGAAATGTTGTATAGTCAGTGTTATATATGTTTCCTCAAAAAGATCCCTATATGGTCAAGTCACCAATACTTGTAAGTCATGGTGATAAAGTTGCTGATACATCACAGTGACGCATTTCGGTTCAATATGAATCTTTTCTAATCTAAAGCTTGAAACCTATTTTAGTCAGTGGTTACAGTACAAAGTCACCAATATACATTCAAATCACAGTTAATAGGTCTTCAGTACACTAAAGTCACATTGACGCATTTCAATCCAAAATAATCTGAAGATTGAAATGTATTAGGGTATGTTCACACTGCGAAATTCCCGTGGAATTCCATGAGTGGAATTCCGCGAGTGAAATTCCACACAGTGAACGATAACATTTGTGTGAATGGGTCTTCCACGAGACCCATTCACACTGCGGAATTTCAGTGGCGGACAATTCTGCCGCTGAAATTGTTCCGCGCAAAGAAAGAATATGTTCATTCTTTGCGCGGAAGTCCGCATGCACTGCATAGCCGTCAATGGTGACGGCGCAGTGCCGCACAGTCCTACTGCCGCCAGACTGAATCTCTTCAGCTACAAATCCGTAGTCTGAACATACCCTTACAGTCACTGGTGTATGTCTCCTCAAAAAGTCACTAATACACTGAAGTCATACTGAAAAAGTTATGCACTCAACTCACAGTAACGCATTTCAATCCAACATAAATCTTTTCTTATCTCAGTATTGAAACCTATTACAGTCACTGGTGTATATGTCTCTTTATAAAGGTGCTTATACACTCAAGTCACATTGAAGAAAATCACTAGTACACTGAAGTCACAGTGACGCGTTTCAGTCCAACATGATTGTTTGTAGATTAAAAAGTATTATAGACGCTGGTGTATATGTCTTCTCAAAAAGTCACCAATATACATTCAAGTCACAGAGAATAAGTCTTCAGTACAATAAAGGCACATTGACGCGTTTCAATCCAAAATAAGTATTTTCTAATCTGAAGACTGAAATGTATTATTCACTGATGTATACAGTATGTATTTTCACAAAATCACTAATATACGCAAGTCACAGTTAAAATAAAAAGTCATAAAAAGTCAAAGGTCACTTCAATTCTTAGTGAAAAAGTCACAAATACATTTTTTTTTGTCCAAAAATTTTCTTCTGACCTGAAGATTGAAACGTATTATAGTCACTGGTGTGTATGTATCTTCAAAATGTCTCCAATATATATTCAAGTCATAGTGAATAGGTCTTCAGTACACTAAAGTCACATTGACGCATTTCAATCCAACATTAATCTTTTCTAATGTAAAGATTAAATGTCTTCTCAAAAAGTTACTAATACACTCAAGTAACAGTAACGCGTTTCAATCCAACATAAATCTTTTCTTATCTCAATAGTGAAACTTATCCCGGTCACTGGTGTATATATCTCTTCATAAAGGCACTTACACACTCAGATCACAGTGAAGAAATCACTAGTACACTGAAGTCACAGTGACGCGTTTCAGTCTAACATCTTTTCTAATCTGAAGATTGGAACATATAACAGTCACTGGTGTACATCAATAAGTTACCAATATACATCTCATTCCCAGTTATAATGGCACCAATACACTCAGGTGACGGTGATGCCACGCATTTCGATCCACAGATCCTTTTTTACTGTTTTTGGTGAAAGGTTAATTCTTCCTGCACCCATTCACTCTCCCTGTACCTGGCAGTATTGATCTGCTGATTCTCAGTGACATTAAACAACTTGTCGCGCTGGATGCGGTGTCGGGCGCCAACGTGACGAATTGTCTTCGAAAGAATTGCAATAATTTGCTTTAATTAAATCTAGAAACGTGCGAAGATGTAATTACGGCTAATAACAGCCCCATGAATAATACAGCCAGATTGCAGTGCCGGTCACATGATCACCAGCCATTCTATTTGTGTACACTACCGTTCCCCTGTGTGCCTGCAACCTTGATGACATCACTTTTTTTCTAATTACCTATCTAAGTGTGGCTCCAGCTGTTGCAAAACTACAACTCCCAGCATGCCTGGACAGCAAAAGGCTCAAATGATTGTCTTTTAGAGTCTGAAATCTTTACATTGCTTCTCTTTCACTCCCCAGTGCTTTACACTGCAGTTCTGCTTGTTCACTGAGCATCAGCCTATGTCAGTGTTTTCCAACCAGGGTGCCTCCAACTGTTGCAAACTACAACTCCCAGCATGCCCGGACAGCCAAAGGCTCAGTTTCATTGTCCATTGAAATCTGAAATCTTCTCCTCTTTCACTCCCCCATGCTTCACGCTACAGTTCTACTTGTTCATTTAGCTTATGTTAGTGTTTCCTATCCAGGATGCCTCCAGCTGTTGAAAAACTACAACTCCCAGCATGCCCGGACAGCCGAAGGCTGCCCGGGCATGCTGGGAGTTGTAGTTTTTCAACAGCTGGAGACACATTGTTTGGAAAACAGTGACCCATCATCATTTTGACCACAACAATCGTTATTACCATGCAACAGTGGATTCAAACCCCCATTCCCTCCAGCTTCCGGGAAACTACAACCCCCAGCATGCCCTGACAGCTGCACTTTGTCAGAGCATGCTGGGAGTTTTAGTTTTTCCCACAGCTAAAGAATCAGGGATTAGAGCACACTCTACTATGGGGGCTTTCTGCAGCTGCCTGACGTCGTCACTCACCTGCAAAGAGAGTCTGTAGCTGTCAGTGCATGCTGGGAGTTGTAGTTTTTCCAACAGCTGAAGAGCCAGAATGAACTCCCAGCATGCCCGGACAGCCAACGTCTGAGTTCCATCAAGACCGAGAAAAGTTTCAACGTGTTTCGATCAACAGCATTGCTTGGATGAAGATCTGTTGATCAAAACACGTCAGGAGTTGTGGTTTTGCATCAGCTGGAGGTCCGCAGTTTTGAGACCTAGGGTTGTTGAGTATCAAAATCTCATTATTTCATTTTCGGACTGATCAAAATGCAGCACAGGTGCCGCGTTTGGAGCAAAGCTGTCGAACAGTTGATCGAAACGCGTCACATAGGCAGCATTTTATCTGTCTGAGATTAAATAAAGAGGTTTTGATACTTTTACACCTAATGTCTCCAAACTGTGAACCTTCCGCTGTCCGTAGTTTTTATTTAATCTTTAGACTGATAGAAATGCAGCACAGGTGCCGCGTTTTGATGAAAGCTGATGATCTGTTGATGGAAATGCGTCGCATGTGCAGCATTTTACATGTTTTATGGTAAAACAGAGACATTTTGATACTTTTACATCTGAAAATACTTTTACATACTTTTACAGCTGAAAAGTGTGGCTTTCCGACTTTTGCAAAACTACAACTCCCAGCATGCCCGGACAGCCAACGGCTGTCAGGGTATGCTGGGGGTTGTACATTTGAAACAGCTGTAGGCACAATGGTTGAAAGCACTGGTACAATCCGTACTCTGGCCATGGACCCAGCTGCATCTCAGGCCCCCTGCTGATTAAAATAATGGGTGACATCCGGGCGAATCGCCCCCCGCCCACGTACGTCACAACCTGATTATATGATTGATTCCCCGATAATGGACGGATAATGTTGGGCTTTGGATTCACGCTCTTCTACTAAAAACTCTCCAATCCAACTCTGATTCATGGTGGATTATTCTGAAGGACACAGTGTCACCTGCTGCACAACACACAGAACTGCAGCTACCTGGATAATTCTGAAGGACACAGCACCACCTGCTGCACAACACTCAGTACTGCAACTACCTGGATAATTCTGATGGACACAGCACCACCTGCTGCACAACACACAGAACTGCAACTACCTGGATAATTCTAAAGGACACAGCACCACCTGCTGCACAACACACAGAACTGCAACTACCTGGATAATTCTAAAGGACACAACACCACCTGCTGCACAACACTCAGCACTGCAACTACCTGGATAATTCTAAAGGAAACAGCACCACCTGCTGCACAACACTCAGTACTGCAACTACCTGGATAATTCTGAAGAACACAGCGCCACCTGCTGCACAACATACAGAACTGCAACTACCTGGATAATTCTGAAGGACACAGCACTACCTGCTGCACAATACTCAGTACTGCAACTACCTGGATAATTCTGAAAAACACAGCGCCACCTGCTGCACAACACTCAGTACTGCAACTACCTTGATAATTCTGAAGAACACAGCACCACCTGCTGTACAAAACACAGTACTGCAACTACCTGGATAATTGTGCAGCAGGTGGTGCTGTGTCCTTCAGAATTATCCAGGTAGTTGCAGTTCTGTGTGTTGTGCAGCAGGTGGTGCTGTGTCCATCAGAATTATCCAGGTAGTTGCAGTTCTGTGTGTTGTGCAGCAGGTGGTGCTGTGTCCATCAGAATTATCCAGGTAGTTGCAGTGCTGAGTGTTGTGCAGCAGGTGGCGCTGTGTTCTTCACAACACTCAGTACTGCAGCTACCAGGATAATTCTGAAGGACACAACACCACCTGCTGCACAACACTCAGTACTGCAACTACCTTGATAATTCTGAAGAACACAGCACCACCTGCTGCACAACACTCAGTACTGCAACTACCTTGATAATTCTGAAGAACACAGCACCACCTGCTGTACAAAACACAGTACTGTAACTACCTGGATAATTCTGAAGGACACAGCACCACCTGCTGTACAAAACACAGTACTGCAACTACCTGGATAATTGTGCAGCAGGTGGCGCTGTGTTCTTCACAATTATCCAGGTAGTTGCAGTACTGAGTATTGTGCAGCAGGTGGTGCTGTGTCGATAAGAATTGTCCAGGTAGTTGCAGTTCTGTGTGTTGTGCAGCAGGTGGTGCTGTGTCCTTCAGAATTATCAAGGTAGTTGCAGTTCTGTGTGTTGTGCAGCAGGTGGTGCTGTGTCCTTCAGAATTATCCTGGTAGTTGCAGTTCTGTGTGTTGTGCAGCAGGTGGCGCTGTGTTCTTCACAACACTCAGTACTGCA
This sequence comes from Hyla sarda, assembly GCF_029499605.1. NCBI lineage: Eukaryota > Metazoa > Chordata > Amphibia > Anura > Hylidae > Hyla > Hyla sarda. Next base: position 220,028,249 of record NC_079196.1, on the reverse strand, counting down.
GCTACCAGGATAATTGTGAAGGACACAGCACCACCTGCTGCACAACACACAGAACTGCAACTACCTGGATAATTCTAAAGGACACAGCGCCACCTGCTGCAGAGCACACAGAACTGCAGCTACCTGGATAATTCTAAAGGACACAGTGCCACCTGCTGCACAACACTCAGCACTGCAACTACCTGGATAATTCTGAAGGACACAGCACCACCTGCTGCACAACATACAGAACTGCAACTACCTGGATAATTCTGAAGGACACAGCACCACCTGCTGCACAACATACAGAACTGCAACTACCTGGATAATTCTGAAGGACACAGCACCACCTGCTGCACAATACTCAGTACTGCAACTACCTGGATAATTCTGAAGAACACAGCGCCACCTGCTGCACAACACTCAGTACTGCAACTACCTTGATAATTCTGAAGAACACAGCACCACCTGCTGTACAAAACACAGTACTGTAACTACCTGGATAATTCTGAAGGACACAGCACCACCTGCTGTACAAAACACAGTACTGCAACTACCTGGATAATTGTGCAGCAGGTGGCGCTGTGTTCTTCACAATTATCCAGGTAGTTGCAGTACTGAGTATTGTGCAGCAGGTGGTGCTGTGTCCATCAGAATTATCCAGGTAGTTGCAGTGCTGAGTGTTGTGCAGCAGGTGGTGCTGTGTCCTTTAGAATGATCCAGGTAGTTGCAGTACTGAGTGTTGTGCAGCAGGTGGCGCTGTGTTCTTCACAACACTCAGTACTGCAGCTACCAGGATAATTCTGAAGGACACAGCACCACCTGCTGCACAACACTCAGTACTGCAACTACCTGGATAATTCTTATGGACACAGCGCCACCTGCTGCACAACACTCAGCACTGCAACTACCTGGATAATTCTGAAGGACACAGCACCACCTGCTGCACAACACTCAGTACTGCAACTACCTGGATAATTCTTATGGACACAGCGCCACCTGCTGCACAACACTCAGCACTGCAACTACCTGGATAATTCTGAAGAACACAGCGCCACCTGCTGCACAACATACAGAACTGCAACTACCTGGATAATTCTGAAGGACACAGCACCACCTGCTGCACAATACTCAGTACTGCAACTACCTGGATAATTCTGAAGAACACAGCGCCACCTGCTGCACAACACTCAGTACTGCAACTACCTTGATAATTCTGAAGAACACAGCACCACCTGCTGTACAAAACACAGTACTGTAAGTACCTGGATAATTCTGAAGGACACAGCACCACCTGCTGTACAAAACACAGTACTGCAACTACCTGGATAATTGTGCAGCAGGTGGCGCTGTGTTCTTCACAATTATCCAGGTAGTTGCAGTACTGAGTATTGTGCAGCAGGTGGTGCTGTGTCCTTCAGAATTATCCAGGTAGCTGCAGTTCTGTGTGTTGTACAGCAGGTGGTGCTGTGTCCTTCAGAATTATCCAGGTAGTTGCAGTACTGAGTGTTGTGCAGCAGGTGGCGCTGTGTCCTTTAGAATTATCCTGGTAGCTGCAGTGCTGAGTGTTGTGCAGCAGGTGGCGCTGTGTCCTTTAGAATTATCCAGGTAGTTGCAGTACTGAGTGTTGTGCAGCAGGTGGTACTGTGTCCATCAGAATTATCCAGGTAGTTGCAGTGCTGAGTGTTGTGCAGCAGGTGGCGCTGTGTTCTTCACAACACTCAGTACTGCAGCTACCAGGATAATTCTGAAGGACACAGCGCCACCTGCTGCACAACACTCAGTACTGCAACTACCTGGATAATTCTGATGGACACAGTACCACCTGCTGCACAACACTGAGTACTGCAACTACCTGGATAATTCTGATGGACACAGTACCACCTGCTGTACAACACACAGAACTGCAACTACCTGGATAATTGTGAAGAACACATCGCCACCTGCTGAACAACACTCAGTACTGCAGCTACCTAGATAATTCTGAAGAACACAGCACCACCTGTTGTACAAAACACAGACTGTTGAGACGCAATTAGCTCCTATCAGGCTATAACTACCCCTCCCCCTTATTACAATAATTAATTAAATAATAACTGACACAACAACAATTCAACTTTTTATGGGTGGGGATCGGCCACAGCTTTATTTATAAAATTACTTATATAAATAACAATTTAACTGTAACAAAGACACCGATTGGCTTCTTGCCAACCCGAGAGGTGCTGCCACACTGTCCTGTGTGGAGGTCTACCCCGGGTTGACCCCGCTTTCACCGTCTTCTTACCGCCAAGCTGTGACTTACAACAGACAGAGATACAAAAAGGGAGGGAGGGAGGGCAAAACTCCGGGTCCTGGGCAGATTGAGGGGGGTAGGGAGACACCCCAGCTATAAATACCCAGGGGAGGGCAAAACTCCGTGTCCTGGGCAGATTGAGGGGGGGAAGGGAGGCACCACAGTTATAAATACCCAGGGGAGGGCCTCTGAAAGCCCGGGAAACTATTAAACCCCTGATTGGTGCACTCCTTCCCCCCCCCACCCATGGGACATACCACTATAGTTACCAACAAGTTTTTACAGGCGGGGGAGGGGGCTAAAAAACATTGCCTGTATATTTCTTAACCCCTTAACTGCTCACCAGTCAGGGGGCAAGCTAGTTATGCACAGCTTGCCCCTCCAGTACTGTAACTACCTGGATAATTCTGAAGGACACAGCACCACCTGCTGCACAACACTCAGAACTGCAGCTACCTGGATAATTCTAAAGGAGACAGCGCCACCTGCTGCACAACACACAGTACTGCAACTATCTGGATAATTGTGAAGGACACAGCGCCACCTACTGCACAACACACAGTACTGTAACTACCTGGCTAATTCTGAAGGACACAGCGCCACCTGCTGCACAACACACAGAACTGCAGCTACCTGGATCATTCTAAAGGACACAGCACCATCTGCTGCACAACACTCAGTACTGCAACTACCTGGATAATTCTAAAGGACACAGCACCACCTGCTGCACAACACTCAGTACTGCAACTACCTGGATAATTCTGAAGGACACAGCGCCACCTGCTGCACAACACACAGTACTGTAACTACCTGGATAATTCTAAAGGAGACAGCACCACCTACTGCACAACACACAGAACTGCAACTACCTGGATAATTCTAAAGGACACAGCACCACCTGCCGCACAACACTCAGTACTGCAGCTACCTGGATAATTCTGAAGGACACAGCACCACCTGCTGTACAACACACAGTACTGTAACTACCTGGATAATTGTGAAGGACACAGCACCACCTGCTGTACAACACACAGTACTGTAACTACCTGGATAATTGTGAAGGACACAGCGCCACCTGCTGCACAACACACAGAACTGCAGCTACCTGGATAAATCTGAAGGACACAGCGCCACCTGCTGCACAACATACAGAACTGCAGCTACCTGGATAATTCTAAAGGACACAGCGCCACCTGCTGCACAACACTCAGTACTGCAGCTACCTGGATAATTGTGAAGGACACAGCACCACCTGCTGTACAACACACAGTACTGTAACTACCTGGATAATTGTGAAGGACACAGCGCCACCTGCTGCACAACACACAGTACTGCAACTACCTGGATAATTCTAAAGGACACAGCGCCACCTGCTGCACAACACACAGTAGTGCTGCCAACTGGATTTTACATCTGGCTAGAGGGAGAGGAAAGCTATGCCATGAGGAGAAACGGATGGCATGCTATTTTTCTTGGACACAATTCAGACTCAGACTGGGGGGGGGGGGGGGGAGGACTTGTGGCTTTATGGCTATGGCGCACACTTGTATTTTGTTCACCACACCAAGGTTTGTGGTGAGTCACTGGGGTGTGATGTGAGGTGTAGGGGCAGATGTTGTAGACCAGGGGCAAATGGTGTTAACCCCTAAATGTTCGTGACGCCAGGGCGTGGTTTTAACCGAGAACCACCCGAACGGTAGCACTCCTAGTCCTAGTTAGCCAGGGCAAATAAGAGTCCAAGGCAAGGTCAGGGTTAATAGTAGCTTTACTGAGGTAGACAGATGGAAATAGTCTTTACAGCTCAGCCAGGATCCCAGAGAGGTGACCAGTAACACAGTGGACCTTGCAGCTTGCTGGGACTTGCAGTGACTTGACAGACTCTAGCACAGCCGCGCTGACTATAATAGACAGAAGATAGTGACAGCAGACAGAGATGACTTACTGACTTGAGGCTGTAATTTAGGTTGAGGCCTCCAGATGTGCTGGACACTGGATCTGAGACGTCTGGACTGGACCTCAAAATCTAAGAGTAAGAGCAAAAGAGACAGATTGCAGCTCCTCCCTTCCTTATAAAGGGGCTGTGCAAGGAGCCCATAGGCTAGCTGCGGGTCATGTGGTCACCTGGTGCTCTCTGGGTAACAAAACATGTGACTTTAACATATGACAACCATTATCATGTGATCAATAACCATGTGACCATATCACAGGTCCTTTATACATAATATACAACTATACAGATTATAGGGGTTCAGTGAAGGTGAGTCCTGGGGACGTGCAGGGACTGAAGCTGATAGGACTGTGAGATGCATATCCCGTACTGGGACATCACATGCAGATCTCAGCTCTTCCTTATTCCCCCCTGTATGGAGGTAGGTGCAGATCTCAGCTCTTCCTTATTCTCCCTGTATGGAGGTAGGTGCAGATCTCAGCTCTTCCTTATTCCCCCTGTATGGAGGTAGGTGCAGATCTCAGCTCTTCCTTATTCCCTCTGTATGGAGGTAGGTGCAGATCTCAGCTCTTCCTTATTCCCCCTGTATGGAGGTAGGTGCAGATCTCAGCTCTTCCTTATTCCCCCCTGTATGGAGGTAGGTACAGATCTCAGCTCTTTCTTATTCCCCCTGTATGGAGGTAGGTACAGATCTCAGCTCTTCCTTATTCCCCCCTGTATGGAGGAAGGTGCAGATCTCAGCTCTTCCTTATTCCCTCTGTATGGAGGTAGGTGCAGATCTCAGCTCTTCCTCATTCCCCCCTGTATGGAGGTAGGTGCAGATCTCAGCTCTTCCTTATTCCCCCTATATGGAGGTAGGTGCAGATCTCAGCTCTTCCTTATTCCCTCTGTATGGAGGTAGGTCCAGATCTCAGCTCTTCCTTATTCCCCCCTGTATGAAGGAAAGTGCAGATCTCAGCTGTTCCTTATTCCCCCTGTATGGAGGTAGGTGCAGCTCTCAGCTCTTCCTTATTCCCCCTGTATGGAGGTAGGTGCAGATCTCAGCTCTTCCTTATACCTCCCCCCCTGTATGGAGGTAGGTGCAGATCTCAGCACTTCCTTATTCTCTCTGTATGGAGGTAGGTGCAGATCTCAGCTCTTCCTCATTCCCCCCTGTATGGAGGAAAGTGCAGATCTCAGCTGTTCCTTATTCCCCCTGTATGGAGGTAGGTGCAGATCTCAGCTCTTCCTTATTCCCCCTGTATGGAGGTAGGTGCAGATCTCAGCTCTTCCTCATGCTCTCTGTATGGAGGTAGGTGCAGATCTCAGCTCTTCCTTATTCCCCATGTATGGAGGTAGGTGCAGATCTCAGCTCTTCCTTATTCCCCCTGTATGGAGGTAGGTACAGATCTCAGCTCTTCCTTATTCCCCCCTGTATGGAGGTAGGTGCAGATCTCAGCTCTTCCTTATTCCCTACTTATTCCCTCTGTATGGAGGTAGGTGCAGATCTCAGCTCTTCCTTATTCCCCCTGTATGGAGGTAGGTGCAGATCTCAGCTCTTCCTTATTCCCCCTGTATGGAGGTAGGTGCAGATCTCAGCTCTTCCTTATTCTCCCTGTATGGAGGTAGGTGCAGATCTCAGCTCTTCCTTACCCCCCCCCCCCCCCCCCTGTATGGAGGTAGGTGCAGATTTCAGCTCTTCCTTATTCCCTCTGTATGGAGGTAGGTACAGATCTCAGCTCTTCCTTATTCCCCCATGTATGGAGGTAGGTACAGATCTCAGCTCTTCCTTATTCCCCCCTGTTTGGAGGTAGGTGCAGATCTCAGCTCTTCCTTATTCTCCCTGTATGAAGGTAGGTGAAGATCTCAGCTCTTCCTTATTCTCCCTGTATGGAGGTAGGTGCAGATCTCAGCTCTTCCTTATTCTACCTGTATGAAGGTAGGTGCAGATCTCAGCTCTTCTTTATTCCCTCTGTATGGAGGTAGGTGCAGATCTCAGCTCTTCCTTATTCCCCCTGTATGGAGGTAGGTACAGATCTCAGCTCTTCCTTATTCCCCCCTATATGGAGGTAGGTGCAGATCTCAGCTCTTCCTTATTCCCCCTGTATGGAGGTCGGTGCAGATCTCAGCTCTTCCTTATTCCCTCTGTATGGAGGTAAGTACAGATCTCAGCTCTTCCTTATTCTCCCTGTATGGAGGTAGGTGCAGATCTCAGCTCTTCCTTATTCCCTCTGTATGGAGGTAGGTGCAGATCTCAGCTCTTCCTTATTCCCCCCTGTATGGAGGTAGGTGCAGATCTCAGCTCTTCCTTATTCCCCCTGTCTGGAGGTAGGTGCAGATCTCAGCTCTTCCTTATTCCCCCCTGTATGGAGGTCAGTGCAGATCTCAGCTCTTTCTTATTCCCTCTGTATGGAGGTAGGTACAGATCTCAGCTCTTCATTATTCCCCCTGTATGGAGGTAGGTGCAGATCTCTGCTCTTCCTTATTCCCTGTGTATGGAGGTAGGTGCAGATCTCAGCTCTTCCTTATTCCCCCTGTATGGAGGTAGGTGCAGATCTCAGCTCTTCCCTATTCCCTCTGTATGGAGGTAGGTGCAGATGTCAGCTCTTCCTTATTCCCCCTGTATGGAGGTAGGTGCAGATCTCAGCTCTTTCTTATTCCCCCTGTATGGAGGTAGGTACAGATCTCAGCTCTTCCTTATTCCCTCTGTATGGAGGTAGGTGCAGATCTCAGCTCTTCCTTATTCCCTCTGTATGGAGGTAGGTACAGATCTCAGCTCTTCCTTATTCCCTCTGTATGGAGGTAGGTGCAGATCTCAGCTCTTCCTTATTCCCCCCTGTATGGAGGTAGGTGCAGATCTCAGCTCTTCCTTATTCCCCCATGTATGGAGGTAGGTGCAGATCTCAGCTCTTCCTTATTCCCCCCTGTATGGAGGTAGGTGCAGATCTCAGCTCTTCCTTATTCCCCCCTGTATGGAGGTAGGTGCAGATCTCAGCTCTTCCTTATTCCCCCCTGTATGGAGGTAGGTACAGATCTCAGCTCTTCCTTATTCCCTCTGTATGGAGGTAGGTGCAGATCTCAGCTCTTCCTCATTCCCCCCTGTATGGAGGTAGGTGCAGATCTCAGCTCTTCCTTATTCCCCCTATATGGAGGTAGGTGCAGATCTCAGCTCTTCCTTATTCCCTCTGTATGGAGGTAGGTACAGATCTCAGCTCTTCCTTATTCCCCCCTGTATGGAGGAAAGTGCAGATCTCAGCTGTTCCTTATTCCCCCTGTATGGAGGTAGGTGCAGCTCTCAGCTCTTCCTTATTCCCCCTGTATGGAGGTAGGTGCAGATCTCAGCTCTTCCTTATCCCCCCCCCCCCCCTGTATGGAGGTAGGTGCAGATCTCAGCACTTCCTTATTCTCTCTGTATGGAGGTAGGTGCAGATCTCAGCTCTTCCTTATTCCCCCTGTATGGAGGTAGGTGCAGATCTCAGCTCTTCCTCATTCTCTCTGTATGGAGGTAGGTGCAGATCTCAGCTCTTCCTTATTCCCCATGTATGGAGGTAGGTGCAGATCTCAGCTCTTCCTTATTCCCCCTGTATGGAGGTAGGTACAGATCTCAGCTCTTCCTTATTCCCCCCTGTATGGAGGTAGGTGCAGATCTCAGCTCTTCCTTATTCCCTCTGTATGGAGGTAGGTGCAGATCTCAGCTCTTCCTTATTCCCCCTGTATGGAGGTAGGTGCAGATCCCAGCTCTTCCTTATTCCCCCTGTATGGAGGTAGGTGCAGATCTCAGCTCTTCCTTATTCTCCCTGTATGGAGGTAGGTGCAGATCTCAGCTCTTCCTTACCCCCCCCCCCCCCCTGTATGGAGGTAGGTGCAGATCTCAGCTCTTCCTTATTCCCCCATGTATGGAGGTAGGTGCAGATCTCAGCTCTTCCTTATTCCCCCCTGTATGGAGGTAGGTGCAGATCTCAGCTCTTCCTTATTCCCCCCTGTATGGAGGTAGGTGCAGATCTCAGCTCTTCCTTATTCCCCCCTGTATGGAGGTAGGTACAGATCTCAGCTCTTCCTTATTCCCTCTGTATGGAGGTAGGTGCAGATCTCAGCTCTTCCTCATTCCCCCCTGTATGGAGGTAGGTGCAGATCTCAGCTCTTCCTTATTCCCCCTATATGGAGGTAGGTGCAGATCTCAGCTCTTCCTTATTCCCTCTGTATGGAGGTAGGTACAGATCTCAGCTCTTCCTTATTCCCCCCTGTATGGAGGAAAGTGCAGATCTCAGCTGTTCCTTATTCCCCCTGTATGGAGGTAGGTGCAGCTCTCAGCTCTTCCTTATTCCCCCTGTATGGAGGTAGGTGCAGATCTCAGCTCTTCCTTATCCCCCCCCCCCCCCCTGTATGGAGGTAGGTGCAGATCTCAGCACTTCCTTATTCTCTCTGTATGGAGGTAGGTGCAGATCTCAGCTCTTCCTTATTCCCCCTGTATGGAGGTAGGTGCAGATCTCAGCTCTTCCTCATTCTCTCTGTATGGAGGTAGGTGCAGATCTCAGCTCTTCCTTATTCCCCATGTATGGAGGTAGGTGCAGATCTCAGCTCTTCCTTATTCCCCCTGTATGGAGGTAGGTACAGATCTCAGCTCTTCCTTATTCCCCCCTGTATGGAGGTAGGTGCAGATCTCAGCTCTTCCTTATTCCCTCTGTATGGAGGTAGGTGCAGATCTCAGCTCTTCCTTATTCCCCCTGTATGGAGGTAGGTGCAGATCCCAGCTCTTCCTTATTCCCCCTGTATGGAGGTAGGTGCAGATCTCAGCTCTTCCTTATTCTCCCTGTATGGAGGTAGGTGCAGATCTCAGCTCTTCCTTACCCCCCCCCCTGTATGGAGGTAGGTGCAGATCTCAGCTCTTCCTTATTCCCTCTGTATGGAGGTAGGTACAGATCTCAGCTCTTCCTTGTTCCCCCATGTATGGAGGTAGGTACAGATCTCAGCTCTTCCTTATTCCCCCCTGTTTGGAGGTAGGTGCAGATCTCAGCTCTTCCTTATTCTCTCTGTATGGAGGTAGGTGCAGATCTCAGCTCTTCCTTATTCTCCCTGTATGGAGGTAGGTGCAGATCTCAGCTCTTCCTTATTCTCCCTGTATGAAGGTAGGTGCAGATCTCAGCTCTTCTTTATTCCCTCTGTATGGAGGTAGGTGCAGATCTCAGCTCTTCCTTATTCCCCCTGTATGGAGGTAGGTGCAGATCTCAGCTCTTCCTTATTCCCTGTGTATGGAGGTAGGTGCAGATCTCAGCTCTTCCTTATTCCCTCTGTATGGAGGTAGGTGCAGATCTCAGCTCTTCCTTATTCCCCCCTATATGGAGGTAGGTGCAGATCTCAGCTCTTCCTTATTCCCTCTGTATGGAGGTAGGTGCAGATCTCAGCTCTTCCTTATTCCCCCCTATATGGAGGTAGGTGCAGATCTCAGCTCTTCCTTATTCCCCCTGTATGGAGGTCGGTGCAGATCTCAGCTCTTCCTTATTCCCTCTGTATGGAGGTAAGTACAGATCTCAGCTCTTCCTTATTCTCCCTGTATGGAGGTAGGTGCAGATCTCAGCTCTTCCTTACTCCCTCTGTATGGAGGTAGGTGCAGATCTCAGCTCTTCCTTATTCCCCCCTGTATGGAGGTAGGTGCAGATCTCAGCTCTTCCTTATTCCCCCTGTCTGGAGGTAGGTGCAGATCTCAGCTCTTCCTTATTCCCCCCTGTATGGAGGTCAGTGCAGATCTCAGCTCTTTCTTATTCCCTCTGTATGGAGGTAGGTACAGATCTCAGCTCTTCATTATTCCCCCTGTATGGAGGTAGGTGCAGATCTCTGCTCTTCCTTATTCCCTGTGTATGGAGGTAGGTGCAGATCTCAGCTCTTCCTTATTCCCCCTGTATGGAGGTAGGTGCAGATCTCAGCTCTTCCTTATTCCCCCTGTATGGAGGAAGGTGCAGATCTCGGCTCTTCCTTATTCCCTGTGTATGGAGGTAGGTGCAGATCTCAGCTCTTCCTTATTCCCCCTGTATGGAGGTAGGTGCAGATCTCGGCTCTTCCTTATTCCCCCCCTGTATGGAGGTAGGTGCAGATCTCAGCTCTTCCTTATTCTCTCTGTATGGAGGTAGGTGCAGATCTCAGCTCTTCCTTATTCCACCTGTATGGAGGTAGGTGCAGATCTCAGCTCTTCCTTATTCCCCCTGTATGGAGGTAGGTGCAGATCTCAGCTCTTCCTTAATCTCTCTGTATGGAGGTAGGTGCAGATCTCAGCTCTTCCTTAATCTCTCTGTATGGAGGTAGGTGCAGATCTCAGCTCTTCCTTATTCCACCTGTATGGAGGTAGGTGCAGATCTCAGCTCTTCCTTATTCTCTCTGTATGGAGGTAGGTGCAGATCTCAGCTCTTCCTTATTCCCCCCTGTATGGAGGTAGGTGCAGATCTCAGCTCTTCCTTATTCCCCCCCTGTATGGAGGTAGGTGCAGATCTCAGCTCTTCCTTATTCCCCCCTGTATGGAGGTAGGTGCAGATCTCTGCTCTTCCTTATTCCCTGTGTATGGAGGTAGGTGCAGATCTCAGCTCTTCCTTATTCCCCCTGTATGGAGGTAGGTGCAGATCTCGGCTCTTCCTTATTCCCCCCCCCCCCCCTGTATGGAGGTAGGTGCAGATCTCAGCTCTTCCTTATTCTCTCTGTATGGAGGAAGGTGCAGATCTCAGCTCTTCCTTATTCCCCCTGTATGGAGGTAGGTGCAGATCTCAGCTCTTCCTTATTCCCCCTGTGTGGAGGTAGGTGCAGATCTCAGCTCTTCCTTATTCCCTCTGTATGGAGGTAGGTGCAGATCTCAGCTCTTCCTTATTCCCTCTGTATGGAGGTAGGTGCAGATCTCAGCTCTTCCTTATTCCCCCCTGTATGGAGGTAGGTGCAGATCTCAGCTCTTCCTTATCCCCCCCCCCCCCCCCCTGTATGGAGGTAGGTGCAGATCTCAGCTCTTCCTTATTCCCTCTGTATGGAGGTAGGTACAGATATCAGCTCTTCCTTATTCCCTCTGTATGGAGGTAGGTACAGATCTCAGTTCTTCCTTATTCCCCCATGTATGGAGGTAGGTACAGATCTCAGCTCTTCCTTATTCCCCCCTGTTTGGAGGTAGGTGCAGATCTCAGCTCTTCCTTATTCTCCCTGTATGGAGGTAGGTGCAGATCTCAGCTCTTCCTTTTTCTCCCTGTATGGAGGTAGGTGCAGATCTCAGCTCTTCCTTATTCTCCCTGTATGGAGGTAGGTGCAGATCTCAGCTCTTCTTTATTCCCTCTGTATGGAGGTAGGTGCAGATCTCAGCTCTTCCTTATTCCCCCTGTATGGAGGTAGGTGCAGATCTCAGCTCTTCCTTATTCCCTGTGTATGGAGGTAGGTGCAGGTCTCAGCTCTTCCTTATTCCCTCTGTATGAAGGTAGGTGCAGATCTCAGCTCTTCCTTATTCCCTCTGTATGGAGGTAGGTGCAGATCTCAGCTCTTCCTTATTCCCCCCTATATGGAGGTAGGTGCAGATCTCAGCTCTTCCTTATTCCCCCTGTATGGAGGTCGGTGCAGATCTCAGCTCTTCCTTATTCCCTCTGTATGGAGGTAAGTACAGATCTCAGCTCTTCCTTATTCCCTCTGTATGGAGGTAGGTACAGATCTCAGCTCTTCCTTATTCCCCCCCTGTATGGAGGTAGGTGCAGATCTCAGCTCTTCCTTATTCCCTCTGTATGGAGGTAGGTACAGATCTCAGCTCTTCCTTATTACCTCTGTATGGAGGTAGGTACAGATCTCAGCTCTTCCTTATTCCCCCCTGTATGGAGGTAGGTGCATATCTCAGCTCTTCCTTATTCCCCCTGTATGGAGGTAGGTGCAGATCTCAGCTCTTCCTTATTCTCCCTCCGGTATGGGGGTAGGTGCAGATCTCAGCTCTTCCTTATTCCCCCTGTATGGAGGTAGGTGCAGATCTCAGCTCTTCCTTATTCCCCCCTGTATGGAGGTAGGTGCAGATCTCAGCTCTTCCTTATTCCCCCTGTATGGAGGTAGGTGCAGATCTCAGCTCTTCCTTATTCCACCTGTATGGAGGTAGGTGCAGATCTCATCTCTTCCTTATTCCCCCCCTGTATGGAGGTAGGTGCAGATCTCAGCTCTTCCTTATTTCCCCTGTATGGAGGTAGGTACAGATCTCAGCTTTTCCTTATTTCCCCTGTATGGAGGTAGGTACAGATCTCAGCTCTTCCTTATTCCCCCCTGTATGGAGGTAGGTACAGATCTCAGCTCTTCCTTATTCCCCCCTGTATGGAGGTAGGTGCAGATCTCAGCTCTTCCTTATCCCCCCCCCCCCCCTGTATGGAGGTAGGTGCAGATCTCAGCTCTTCCTTATTCCCCCTGTATGGAGGTAGGTGCAGATCTCAGCTCTTCCTTATTCCCCCCTGTATGGAGGTAGGTACAGATCTCAGCTCTTCCTTATTCCCCCCTGTATGGAGGTAGGTACAGATCTCAGCTCTTCCTTATTCCCCCCTGTATGGAGGTAGGTACAGATCTCAGCTCTTCCTTATTCCCTCTGTATGGAGGTAGGTACAGATCTCAGCGCTTCCTTATTCCCTCTGTATGGAGGTAGGTGCAGATCTCAGCTCTTCCTCATTCCCCCCTGTATGGAGGTAGGTACAGATCTCAGCTCTTCCTTATTCCCTCTGTATGGAGGTAGGTACAGATCTCAGCTCTTCCTTATTCCCCATGTATGGAGGTAGGTGCAGATCTCAGCTCTTCCTTATTCCCTCTGTATGGAGGTAGGTACAGATCTCAGCTCTTCCTTATTCCCTCTGTATGGAGGTAGGTGCAGATCTCAGCTCTTCCTTATTCCCTCTGTATGGAGGTAGGTGCAGATCTCAGCTCTTTCTTATTCCCTCTGTATGGAGGTAGGTACAGATCTCAGCTCTTCCTTATTCCCTCTGTATGGAGGTAGGTGCAGATCTCAGCTCTTCCTTATTACCTCTGTATGGAGGTAGGTGCAGATCTCAGCTCTTCCTTATTCCCTCTGTATGGAGGTAGGTGCAGATCTCAGCTCTTCCTTATTCCCTCTGTATGGAGGTAGGTACAGATCTCAGCTCTTCCTTATTACCTCTGTATGGAGGTAGGTACAGATCTCAGCTCTTCCTTATTCCCCCCTGTATGGAGGTAGGTGCATATCTCAGCTCTTCCTTATTCCCCCTGTATGGAGGTAGGTGCAGATCTCAGCTCTTCCTTATTCTCCCTCCGGTATGGAGGTAGGTGCAGATCTCAGCTCTTCCTTATTCCCCCTGTATGGAGGTAGGTGCAGATCTCAGCTCTTCCTTATTCCCCCCTGTATGGAGGTAGGTGCAGATCTCAGCTCTTCCTTATTCCCCCTGTATGGAGGTAGGTGCAGATCTCAGCTCTTCCTTATTCCACCTGTATGGAGGTAGGTGCAGATCTCATCTCTTCCTTATTCCCCCCCTGTATGGAGGTAGGTGCAGATCTCAGCTCTTCCTTATTTCCCCTATATGGAGATAGGTGCAGATCTCAGCTCTTCCTTATTCCCCCTGTATGGAGGTAGGTACAGATCTCAGCTCTTCCTTATTCCCCCTGTATGGAGGTAGGTACAGATCTCAGCTTTTCCTTATTTCCCCTGTATGGAGGTAGGTACAGATCTCAGCTCTTCCTTATTCCCCCCTGTATGGAGGTAGGTACAGATCTCAGCTCTTCCTTATTCCCCCCTGTATGGAGGTAGGTGCAGATCTCAGCTCTTCCTTATTCCCCCTGTATGGAGGTAGGTGCAGATCTCAGCTCTTCCTTATTCCCCCCTGTATGGAGGTAGGTACAGATCTCAGCTCTTCCTTATTCCCCCCTGTATGGAGGTAGGTACAGATCTCAGCTCTTCCTTATTCCCCCCTGTATGGAGGTAGGTACAGATCTCAGCTCTTCCTTATTCCCTCTGTATGGAGGTAGGTACAGATCTCAGCGCTTCCTTATTCCCTCTGTATGGAGGTAGGTGCAGATCTCAGCTCTTCCTCATTCCCCCCTGTATGGAGGTAGGTACAGATCTCAGCTCTTCCTTATTCCCTCTGTATGGAGGTAGGTACAGATCTCAGCTCTTCCTTATTCCCCATGTATGGAGGTAGGTGCAGATCTCAGCTCTTCCTTATTCCCTCTGTATGGAGGTAGGTACAGATCTCAGCTCTTCCTTATTCCCTCTGTATGGAGGTAGGTACATATCTCAGCTCTTCCTTATTCCCTCTGTATGGAGGTAGGTACAGATCTCAGCTCTTCCTTATTCCCTCTGTATGGAGGTAGGTGCAGATCTCAGCTCTTTCTTATTCCCTCTGTATGGAGGTAGGTACAGATCTCAGCTCTTCCTTATTCCCTCTGTATGGAGGTAGGTGCAGATCTCAGCTCTTCCTTATTACCTCTGTATGGAGGTAGGTGCAGATCTCAGCTCTTCCTTATTCCCTCTGTATGGAGGTAGGTGCAGATCTCAGCTCTTCCTTATTCCCTCTGTATGGAGGTAGGTACAGATCTCAGCTCTTCCTTATTCCCCCTGTATGGAGGTAGGTGCAGATCTCAGCTCTTCCTTATTCCCTCTGTATGGAGGTAGGTACAGATCTCAGCTCTTCCTTATTCCCTCTGTATGGAGGTAGGTGCAGATCTCAGCTCTTCCTTATTCCCCCTGTATGGAGGTAGGTACAGATCTCAGCTCTTCCTTATTCCCCCCTATATGGAGGTAGGTGCAGATCTCAGCTCTTCCTTATTCCCTCTGTATGGAGGTAGGTGCAGATCTCAGCTCTTCCTTATTCCCTCTGTATGGAGGTAGGTGCAGATCTCAGCTCTTCCTTATTCCCTCTGTATGGAGGTAGGTGCAGATCTCAGCTCTTCCTTATTCCCTCTGTATGGAGGTAGGTGCAGATCTCAGCTCTTCCTTATTCCCTCTGTATGGAGGTAGGTGCAGATCTCAGCTCTTCCTCATTCCTCTCCTCACCTGGGCGGTCACAGTTCACACCTACCAGCAGTGCAGGAAGCAGGAAGACGACAGACGAGACCCACACGGCCGCTCTGTCCTCCTCCGCAGGTATTTATCCCCGTTTACCTCTCACTATGTGTAGGACCCTGAGTACAGGATTTATAGTCAGAACCTGGTATATGGTATTTACAGTCCTGGTATACAGCATATACAGTCATGGTATATATAGTCCTGGTATACGGTATATACAGTCCTGGTTTATGATATATACAGTCCTTGTATTCAGTATATACAGTAACGATGTATACAGTCCTGGGGTATGGTGTATATATAGTCACGATATATACAGTTCTCGTATACAGTATATACAGTCATGATATATATAGTCCTGGTGTATGGTATATATAGTCAAGATAAATACAGTCCTCATATACAGTATATATAGTCATTATATATACAGTCCTGGTATATGGTATATGTAGTCACAATATATACAGTCCTGGTGAATGATATATACAGTCACAATATATACTGTCCTGGTGTATGGTATATACAGAGGGGATCAACAGTTTGGGCACCCCAGGTAAAATGTGTATTAATGTGCATAAAGAAGCCAAGGAAAGATGGAAAAATCACCAAAAGGCATCAAATTACAGATTGGACATTCTTATAATATGTCAACAAAAGTTAGATTTTTATTTCCCTCATTTACACTTTCAAAATAACAGAAAACAGAAAAAATGGCGTCTGCAAAAGTTTGGGCACCCTGCAGAATTTATAGCATGCACTGCCCCCTTTGCAAAGCTGAGACCTGCCAGTGTCATGGATTGTTCTCAATCATCATCTGGGAAGACCAGGTGATGTCAATCTCAAAGGTTTTAAATGCCCAGACTCATCTGACCTTGCCCCAACAATCAGCACCATGGGTTCTTCTAAGCAGTTGTCTAGAAATCTGAAACTGAAAATAGTTGATGCTCACAAAGCTGGAGAAGGCTATAAGAAGATAGCAAAACATTTTCAGATGTCAATATCCTCTGTTTGGAATGTAATTAAGAAATGGCAGTCATCAGGAACAGTGGAAGTTAAAGCAAGATCTGGAAGACCAAGAAAAATATCAGACAAAACAGCTCGCAGGATTGTGAGAAAAACAGTTCAAAACCCACGTTTGACTGCACAATCCCTCCAGAAAGATCTGACAGACACTGGAGTTGTGGTACATTATTCCACTAAAAAGAGATACTTGTACAAATATGGTCTTCATGGAAGAGTCCTCAGAAGAAAACCTCTTCTGCGTCCTCACCACAAAAATCAGTGTTTGAACTTTGCAAATGAACATATAGACAAGCCAGATGCATTTTGGAAACAAGTTCTGTGGACTGATGAGGTTAAAATTGCACTTTTTTAGCTGGAATGAGCAAAGGTACGTTTGGAGAAGAAGGGGAACAGAATTTAATGAAAAGAACCTCTGTCCAACTGTTAAGCATGGGGGGGATCAATCATGCTTTGGGGTTGTATTGCAGCCAGTGGCACAGGGAACATCTCACGAGTAGAAGGAAAAATTGATTCAATAGCATTTCAGCAAATTTTGGATGCTAACTTGATGCCATCTGTGCAAAAGCTGAAGTTAACGAGAGGATGGCTTCTACAAATGGATAATGATCCTAAACACACCTCCAAATCCACGGGGGATTACATCAAGAGGCGTAAACTGAAGGTTTTGCCATGGCCTTCAAAATCTCCAGACCTCAACATAGTTGAAAATCTATGGAGAGACCTTAAAAGAGCAGTGCGTGACAGACAGCCCAGAAATCTCAAAGAACTGGAAGACTTTTGTAAGGAAGAATGGGCAAAGATACCTCAAACAAGAATTGAAAGACTCTTGGCTGGCTACAAAAAGCGTTTACAAGCTGTGATACTTGCCAAAGGGGGCAGTACAAGATATATTATAAGTGATGTATTATATGGGGACCGGTATTATATGTGATGTATTATATGGGGACAGGTATTATATGTGACTGGTGTTATATGTGATGTATTATATGGGTACAGGTATTATATGTGATCTATTATTATATGGGGACAGGTATTATATGTGATCTATTATTATATGGGGACAGGTAATATATGTGACTGGTGTTATACATGATGTATTATATGGTTACTGCTATTACTGTATATTTGACTGGTATATGTAGAAAGCCTATCAGGCTGCATTTGTGGGAGGGGCTTAGGATATTTAATCCCCGGCAACCCCTCGCTAGGGGCGTATGCTGGGTTGGCGAAATCGGCTGGGATTTTCGTTGCGTACGCTAGGCAGGTGGGACTGGTAATACAGGTAAGTGCCGAAGTACCGGCGGGTTGTTCACCCACTTGGGTGCCCTGGGCCGCAGCTTTTCTCCCCTCAGGCGGGCGGTCTCCGGCACCCAAGGTCCGCAAGGCGGCAGTGTCTTTCAGGGGGCACCGACAGCTTAGCCAGGCTGGCCGGTCATGCAGAGATATTATGTGGCGCGTGGCTGCAGCGGGGGTGGGCGGGGAGACGCGACACCCGGAGTCTCCCTGCGCCTCCTCATCCACAAGTGGTTGGAGTGCCGTTGCACTCGGGGGGGACGGTATAAACTCACGTAGGTCAGCGGGTGCTGGGGCAGGCCTCACCGGCTGGGCACGGTCGCTCTCACGCAGCCGGCGACGGGAGAAGCGTCCCACGTGGGCGCACAGCTTCAGCGTCTCACGTGACACGCTGGGTCTCTGGTTGAGGGGAGTCAGCAGGCCAGGGGAGTAGCTGGTTCGGACTGCAGTTCCGCCTGAGGACCGCGGGTGGTGCTGCGGTACGAAAAAAAAAAAAAAAGAGGGGGGGACATGTATAGTGGTATATTCATGCATACACTGTGTTGGTATTGGAGGTGGTGTTATTCTGGCAGGTGCACCGGTGTTTGGGGGGGCATAGGCCTCAAACACATGCACGTATTGAAAAAAAAAAAAAAAAGAGAGCATTGGTAGTGGGGTACATGCAGTGTTGGTATAAGAAGTATAGTTCCTGGCAGGTGCACCGGTGTTCGGGGGGCACAGGCCTCGGATACATGCACCAGTGAAAAAAAATAAATAAATAAATATAGTGTATATATGTATATATACATATGTATGTGTATGTATGTGCATATGTACATTAAAGAGTAAGATAAGGTGGATGCCCCTCCCCCCGCACATGTACTCATACATATAGATACCCAGTAACTCGCACACACGTTTATGGTTCACATCAACAGGGAGTGGGGCAGTAGGGGGGCTAGCGGGGGTTTAGTTGGGTCATTTTCAGGTTTGCTAGCTAGGTAACTCTGTGGTTAGTTTCAGCTCAGAAACACTGGTTATTATTTTGTTTCAGATTGGGTGTTTTTCGTTTAGGTGGTCGCTACGTTCCTGTGTTGTACATTGCATCTACGCCTAGGGGCTTCGGTTAGTACTAGCCGCACGGCAATTTAGTTTTTTTTTTTTCTGTTCTTATGTCACACTGTGGTTGTCACTTTCCTGGTAGTGGGGCCAGTTGGCGCCTTCCGTTTTCAGTTCACATAATATTGGTCTACACCAACTTAAATAGTACATGCAGTAGCAGTATCACATAGATGCTGTTATCAAGATTAGTCTGACGCCAATCTGTCAGAGGGGTTACAGTGCATTCGTTGGTCTGGCATGCGTTCAGAGCATTTCCAGGTACATGGGTAACGGTTGCTGTTATCTTGACTCTTCTTCAAGGGTGACCGATTACCTGCGATGGTTGCTGACACGTCTTCAGGACCGTTGCTAGTTAGTCAGGGATGGTGCGTACTGTAATCCTGGCCCGCCGTCAGGAGATATTCACTGTCACAATACACATCATGGCTTCACGCGTCATGCATTTCATAGCGCTCTCCTACATACTGTCAGTCACCTTGCACGTGGCATCAGGGGTACCAAGGGGTACACTCGACTTACAATCATCACTCGTTTCAGGGTCCACACCTTTGCACACTTCAGGCACGGTCAGGGTCGTTAGGGGTCAGGTCAGTAGCTGTCATTGAGGGGGACACGTTTTTCAGTTTTGTCAAGATACTCACTATTATCGCTTTTTCCCCGGCACCCGTTTCGGCCCGGACAGGTCATGTCTCACGTTTCAGACATCGAGGACCCGATGTCCATCCCCGAAACTCCAGACAGGAGCTCCATGCGAGGGACGTCCTCCTCTGCGGCATACAGAGCGTGGACGATTCCCAAGCTAATGGAGGAATTGCGCAAGAGGGCAATTCCTTTCCCGGCCACCGCTCGTAAAGCGGACTTGTATAAGCTCCTCTTGGCGGATCAGGATGCTACTGGCACTCTGGAGGGTACCTCGAGCCAGGCTACACTAAATGAACTACATGCCATGATGATATCCATGATGGGCAGACTGGAGTCTCTTGAGAAGAGGGGTACTCAGGAGGCGGCAGCCCCAGTAGCCCCACAGGGGCCTGCCCCTGCGGTAGCGACTGCCCCAGTAGTGGAGGTCAACCCAGGTAGGCGTCCAGGGCCACCAAGGGTGTCACCGGTGCATTTTGTCCCGGCGGCCCTGAGGAACGACATACTGGAAGGGAAGGACATTAACTTGGCTTCACTTCTGATATCTGCTTTTGATGTGGAGGACACTAAGACGGTAGCTTGTGCAGTTATCAGTGGTCCTCAAAAGTAAGGACGCTAGGTTGAAAAGGAAATTGAACATTCATGAGTATGTTATTGCCTTCAGCAAGTACAGGGAAGTGATATGCTCTGTCAGGCCGGAGAGAAGGGAGGAGCTCGACCTGTACTTGCTGAGGGTCACTGAGTATGCGTACAAGTATGGTGGTACCCACTTCTACGACTATCATAGAAGTTTCTCGGCTATGGCAGCGGCCGCTTTCAGCCAGGATGGTTACGTGACTGACTGGAGCCTAGAGGATTCGCAGATGTTTTGCAGTCATTTTGCGAATCTGAAGTTCCCAGCATGCGCTCACTGTCAGGCCATCACTCACGCCACAGCATGGTGCGCAGGGCTTGGGCAGCATGGGGAGCATGGGGCGGCCAGACCATCCACATCCTCAGATACCTTCTCGAGGCCCGCTCCATCAGTGGATAAGCTGGGCTGTCCGGTGCATTACCTCGGTGGCTCGCAGATATGCAACAATTACAACATCTCTTCCTGCAACTACAGCAACTGCAGGTTGTTGCATGTCTGTTTTTACTGTTTTAGGGCACACCCGGGCTCGGCTTGCAGGCAAAAGGGGCCAGCATGACTAGGCGGGGCTCGCACCGCAGTCCTAGCTGCCTTACTCGTAGATCACCCAGACCCGGCCTGGGTGCAGTGGTTGGTCACCGGGTTGACAGAGGGTTTCCACGCTGGCATGGTCACGATTCCACAATCCACACATGAATGTGATAATTTGTTGACGGCTCTGCACGATCCCGTAGTCATCACCGATTTAATAAACACTGAGTTATTGAAAGGTTACATGATTGGGCCCTTTGCAGTTTCTCCCTTCACTTCATGGAGAGTCAGCCCGGTAGGGGTGGTGACGGGGAAGTTCAGTGGGAAGAAAAGGATGATATTTGACTTGTCGGCTCCCCACGGTTCAGTTATTCCCAGCATCAATTCACTCATACCATCAGACGAATTTAGCATGCAGTACTCATCGATAGACGAGGCCATTCAGCTCATCCTGAAACTCGGTCCAGGGGCCTGGATGGCTAAAGCAGACGTCACAGACGCGTTTAAGTTGCTTCCGTTACGCAGGGATCAGTGGCAATGGTTCGGTCTTAAGTGGCAGGGTTCTTATTATCTCGCTACCAAGCTGACCTTCGGTTGTAAAAGCAGCCCGTGGTTGTTTGACCAACTGGCCCAGGCATTGCACTGGCTGCTGGTCAATGTCTCCGGATGCAGCCAAGTCGTCCATTACCTGGATGACTTTCTTCTGCTCAGTGGTCCGAGGGAAGAGCCAGACCAGTTGGCCAGATTACTCGGGCTGTTTGCTGACATTGGGGTGCCGGTATCTCCCAAGAAGACAGTTGGTCCAGCCAGATGCCTCACCTTTCTGGGAGTAGTCCTAGACTCAGTTACCATGCAAGTTAGCCTGCCTACCGACAAACTCAATAGAATCAGACAGACCATCCACAAGTTCACGATCTCTCGCATCACGACCAAGGTTGAATTACAAAAGCTTGCTAGGTATGCTTGCTTTTGCCATGAGGGTCATTCCGCAGGGTAGGGCATTTGTGTCCAGGATCTTGTCCCTCCTACACGATGTCCCACACCAGCACAGTAGGGTATCCCTGGATCGGCAAGCCCTGGCTGATCTTGGGATGTGGGACAGGTACATGGAGCATTGGAATGGCACAGCAATGTTTGTTCCGCCAGCCTCCGAGTGGTCCCCCAAAGTCTGCACTGATGCGTCATCTTCACCGGATATGGTGCAGTGTGGGGCAACAGGTGGATGGCGGGGCAATGGTCCGAACAGATGTTGACGCTGGGGGGTTTTGGCAGCACGTCTGCTCTATTTGAGATATTGCCTATTGTAGCAGAGGCAGTAGTGTGGGGTGACAAATGGGCAGGGCAGACGGTGCAATTCCTATGCGACAATCAGGCGACAGTAGCCATAGTAAACAAAGGCAGTTCCAATCACACCACAGTCATGAGGTTCGTTCGTAAGTTAGTCTGGGTGTTCCTGCAGTTCAAGTTTAATTTTGTTGCCATACATATACCGGGGGTGGAGAATACAGCCGCCGATGCGCTATCCAGGGCTAATTTCCGTCTTTTTTCACAGATGGTCCCACAGGCAGAGCTGGTCGGAGCTCAGGCCCCAGGTTTGGCCCAGCTAGTCATGGATTAGCCTATTACACGAAAGTGGCCCGGGACTTAATGTCTGACGCCTTGGCACCCAACACTAAGAAGGCATACCACGCGGCTTACAACACTTTTAGGTCTTATCTATCGCATCACAATATTCCTTTTTCTTTCGACACTAAGGTCATTCTATCTTTCATCGGTTTTTGCCACTCTTCTCTGCACTTATCTCATAGTACCATCAAATCTTATCTGTCAGGCATCCAGCACTTCATTTCTTTAGCTCTCTATTCTTTCATCTCAGGCGGTCAAGGCTGCGCTCAGAGGGGTCTTGGCCCGTAGCTCCAGAGTTCCGGCTCTCCGGAGACCTATTAGCGGTGACCTGTTCAGGGCGTTGTCCGATGCTTTGGACAGTAACCCGTTCGGTTTCGAGCGCAGCTTGATTCTAAAGTCTGCCGTGTATCTGGCTTTTTATGGTTTCCTCCGTCCGGGAGAATTCTCGTGTGCTAGGCGGGGCACCACACACTTACAGAAAGCTCACTTGAGGTGGCAGGGTTCTTGGTTTGAGGTTGCACTTTCTGTCACTAAGACATGCAGGTGCAGTGGTGAGGTATTTCCCTTCAGGTAATAAATGGTGCCCGGTGGCGGTGTTGTCACAACTGGCCAACATGCTACACGACAAACCTCCGAAGTCACCTCTGTTGCCCTTCGATGCAGGGGCGCTCACTACTTCCACGTTCAAGTCACATATTCGCACGTTACTTAGTACGTTAGGCCACAACCCCAGGGAATACTCAGGGCACTCCTTTCGGATCGGAGCGGCATCAGCGGGCCTCCAGGCATAAGGTGCCAGTACATGTGATTCAGAAGTTGGGCAGGTGGCGCTCTGATGCGTACGCCACGTATGTCCCAGATCCCTCAAGGGAGATGGCTGATGCGTTTCATCATTTAGCTTTATAATAAAGTTCACTTTCAAATTACCCTAATAGTGTTGTCTTTTTGCCCTCTAAAGGCAGACCCTCGAAGCGGTTTCAGGCACACTTCAACCGCTGTTCAAAGGGCAGGTAGTTGTTAAGCTTCGTGTTGTATTAATCATGTCTTTTTCAGGTTTCCCTGGCAGCAGGTAACAGGTAAGACCACGCACACTGATAAGTCCTGACCACAAGTGATGTATTATTATATGGGTACAAGTATTATATGGGACTGGTGTTATATGTGATGTATTATATGGGTACAGGTATTATATGTGATCTATTATTATATGGGTACAACAGGAATCCAATAGGAAGCAAACAGCGGCACTCCAGCAGTTTCAAAAAGAAGAAAAATTCCTTTATTCACCCATATGGTGCTACGTTTTGACTCACTCAATGGAGTCTTTATCAAGCATTATATGGGGACAGGTATTATATGTGACTGGTGTTATATGTGATGTATTATATGGGTACAGGTATTATATGTGATCTATTATTATATGGGGACAGGTATTATATGTGACTGGTATTATACATGATGTATTATTATATGGTTACAGCTATTACTGTATATGTGACTGGTATATGTGATGTATTATTATATGGGTACAGGTATTATATGTGATGCATTATTATATGGGTACAGGTGTTATATGTGATGTATTATATGGGTACAGGTATTATATGTGATGCATTATTATATGGGTACAGGTGTTATATGTGATGTATTATATGGGTACAGGTATTATATGTGATGCATTATTATATGGGTACAGGTGTTATATGTGATGTATTATATGGGTACAGGTATTATATGTGATGTATTATATGGGTACAGGCATTATATGTGATGTATTATATGGGTACAGGCATTATATGTGACATTATTTGGAATTGTTATATGGGACATAATGGTATATTATTGGCTGTAAGATTGAAGTAATTTATGAGCACTGTATGGCTGCTCTATTACAGCGTACGATATGGCAGTATTATTACCTATATGCTGGAGTCGTCTCCTTCGTCCTTTTGTGTTATCTGACGGACTCAGTTAAAGGTTTACACATGTAAATCGTGTTCTTGGCCAACGTAATAAGGAACAAGGACGTAGAATATTTATCCTGCAGTATAAGGTGCTGCCAAGAATCTCTTTGCCAACACTACAGAGCTGATGAAAAACTACAACTCCCAGCATGCCCGGACAGCCGTATGCTGTCCGGACATGCTGGGAGTTGTAGTTTTGCAAATGTTGGAGACACACTGGATAGGAAACACTGCCCGACAGACTACAGCCCTGCTGGACAGATGAGGGAAGTGCAGCCTAGGGCCGGGGGGGGGGGATTATCTGCCCCCATAACTACATCTCCCACAATGTATCATAGATGTCGCAGATCTCATCACTACATGTGATGGACGGATAAGGACACAGATGGTTTCCATGTAGAAACATAAGGTAAAAATTTCCCTAAAAAAACTGTGAAAAACAAACAAATGTAAACAGAAGAGAAAACACAGGTTGTCATGGCAACGAGAGAAACGACGTAAAATCTCATTCCTTTACCAATTTGGCCATCAATAATAGGGTCTCTCACCCAGCTTTCCCAGGCTCCTTACTACATCAATAACATGGGGGGGAGATTTATCGAAACCTGTCTAGAGGAAAAGTTGCCCAGTTGCCCATAGCAACCAATCTTTCTTTCATTTTTAACAAGGCCTCTGCAAAATGAAAGAAGTGAGCTGATTGGTTGCTATGGGCAACTAGGCAAATTTTCCTCTGTACAGGTTTTGATAAATCTCCCTCATGGTCTCTCACCCAGCTTTCCCAGGCTTCTAAATACATCAATAACATGGTCTCTCACCCAGCTTTCCCAGGCTTCTAAATACATCAGTAACATGGTCTCTTACCCAGCTTTCCCAGGCTTCTAAATACATCAATAACATGGTCTCTCACCCAGCTTTCACAGGATTCTAAATACATCAATAATATGGTCTCTTACTGAGCTTTCCCAGGCTTCTAAATACATCGGTAACATGGTCTCTCACCCAGCTTCCCCAGGCTTCTAAATACATCAATAACATGGTCTCTCACCCAGCTTTCCCAGGCTCCTAAATACATCAATAATATGGTCTCTTACTGAGCTTTCCCAGGCTTCTAAATACATCAGTAACATGGTCTCTCACCCAGCTTTCCCAGGCTTCTAAATACATCAATAATGGTGTCTCTCAGCCAGCTTTTCCAAACTCCTGAATACATAAATAGTGGGGTCTCTAACCAAGCATTTCCAGGCTCCTCTATAAATCAATAATGGGGTTTCTCACCCAGCTTACCCAAGCTCCCGAATACATCAATAACATGGTCTCTCACTGAGCTTTCCCAGGCTTCTAAATACATCAATAACATGGTCTCTCATCCAGCTTTCCCAGGCTCCTTAAAGTGTACCTGTTGTTTACAAAAACTTTTTATATAAGTAGATAATACCATTATATGTATATTTGTAATATATATTGGTTAAAAAATGTGTATACTTTTGTCCCTGCAGCTATTGTGGGATCTCCCACCCAGCATTCCCAGGTTCCTCACCCAGCTTTCCAAAGCACCTGAACAAATCAATAGTGTAGTCTATCACTGAGCTTTCCCAGGCTTTTAAATACATCAATAACATGGTATCTCACCCAGCTTTCCCAAGCACCTAAATACATCAATAGCAGGGTCTCTCACCCAGCTGATTTAAGGTGGAAATAGTTTTTCAAAATATTAAAATATTCTAAATAAAAACTAGATTTCATGATTCCGCAGACGTGGCGTGAAGTAGCCGCCATTTTGTACAATGTAATGACGCGATATCTGTCTCTTCTGTGAAGGTGATAACAGAGAAGCCCCCCTCCCCCACCACAATGGCTAACGTTGGTCAGCAGCTGGAGAACCAGTGGAACGATGTGGTGGGCCGGATCGCCACCAAACAGATGTTCCAGTCAGACTGGGATATCGCCGCCTTCGTCATCTTCTTTGCCTTTATAGGTGAGAATTTATTTTAAGTTATTTTTTACTTAATTTAGTCATTCATCAACAAATTTTGGCTCCTCATTGAGAAGGAAATGGTACTGCGGGAGTGACTGTCTAACGGGGAGAGGTGCTCAAGAATGCTCTATAAGTTAGTGCCTACAGGAGTGACTTGGCGAGTAACAGGTGACACGTTGAGTTGGTTATTGAGTGACTGAGTAAGCTAATAAAAATAAGTGAGTAATTGGTGAGTACCCAGGTGACCCCCGCTGACTGGGTTATTGTAGTGAGCTCCAATAAGAGAGTGCCTACAGAAGTGACTTGGTGAGTGCTCAGCTGACATCTGGAATGGATTATTGGGTACCTGAGTGAGCTCCTTAACAAGTGAGTTAACAGGAGTAACTTGGTGAGTACACCGGTGATCCTTGGAGTGGGTTATTGAGTAAGCTCCCTTACAAGTGAGTACCCAGGTGACCCCCTCAACTGGGTTGAGTACCTGAGTAAGCTCCAATAAGTGAGTGCCTACAGGAGTAACTTGGTGAGTACTCAATTGATTCCCGCTGACTGGGTTATTGAAGTGAGCTCCAATAAGAGAGTGCCTACAAAAGTGACTTGGTGAGTGCTCAGGTGACATCTGGAATGGGTTATTGAGTACCTGAGTGAGCTCCAAAACAAGTGAGTGCCTACAGGAGTAACTTGGTGAATAGACAGGTGATCCATGGAGTGCGTTATTGAGTAAGCTCCCTTACAAGTGAGTACCCAGGTGACCCCCTTAACTGGATTATTAAGTACCTGAGTAAGCCTGAATAAGTCATTGCCTACAGGAGTAACTTGGTGAGTACCCAGGTGATTCCTGGAGTTCCATTATAAGTGAATACCAGGTGACCCCCTTAACTGGGTTATTGAGTACCTGAGTAAGCTCCAATAAGTGAGTGCCTACAGGAGTAACTTGGTGAGTACCCAGGTGATTCCCGGAGTTCCCTTATAAGTGAGAACCAAGTAACCCCCTCAACTGGGTTGAGTACCTGAGTAAGCTTCAATAAGTGAGTGCCTACAGGAGTAACTTGGTGAGTACCCAGTTGATTCCCACTGTGGGTTATTGAGTAAGCTCCCTTATTAGTGAGTACCAGGTGACCCCTTCAGCTGGGCTATTGAGTACCTGAGTAAACTCCCATAAGTTAGTGCCTAAAGGAGTAACTTGGTGAGTATCCAGGTGATTTTTTGGGAGTTCCTTTATAAGAGAGTACCAGGTGACCCCCTCAACTGTGTTATTGAATGCTTGAGTAAGCTCCAATAAATGAGTGCCTACAGGAGTGACTTGTTGAGTGCCCAGGTGACCCCTAGTGTGGGTTATTGAGTGCCTGAGTGAGCTCCTAAATCAGTGAGTGCCTATGGAGTAACTCTGTGTGTAACCCATGGAGTGTCTTATTGAGTGAGTTCCTTAATAGGTGAGTGCCTACAGGAGTGACTTGTTGAGTACCCAGGTGACCCCTAGTGTGTGTTATTGAGTGCCTGAGTGAGCTCCTAAATAAGTGAGTGCCTAAAGAGTGACTTGTGAGTACCCAAGTGACCCAGTGAGTGGACAAATGAGTGTCCGAGTGAGCTTCTAAATAAGTGCCTAGAGTGATTTGGCAAATACCCAGGTGACAGGGTAATGGAGTGTATGAGTGAGCTCCAAAATAAGTAAGTGGATTATTGAGTGCCCGAGTGGGACACTAAGATATGTGGGGCAGTGGTCTGAAAATATTGGGCCTCCAGATGTTGCAAAACTACATATTCCAGCATGCCCGGACAGCCGTTGGCTGTCCGGGCATGCTGGGAATTGTAGTTTTGCAACAATCTTCGCCCCATCGGTTGTTGGGTACCTTCAGTTAGTGCACATTAAATAGATGGGGCCCATAGAAAGTCCTGAAGTAGGGTGAAACTGACTGTCCGGGCATGCTGGGAATTGTAGTTTTGCAACAATCTTCGCCCCATCGGTTGTTGGGTACCTTCAGTTGGTGCACATTAAATAGATGGGGCCCATAGAAAGTCCTGAAGTAGGCTGAAACTGGCTGTCAGGGCATGCTGAGAATTGTAGTTTTGCAACCTCTGGAGGTCCACAGTTTGTACCACTTAGTTTAGGTCTCCTGTTCCCCACATAATACTTCTCTCCTCTCAGTGATGTGACTTTATCTTGTTAGAAGTTTCCGGATCTCTAAGCGGCCCCATCTGTTCTCTCTGTCCCCAGGGCTCATCCTCCTCCTCATTCTCCTGGTTCTCATCAGATGTTTCTGCTGTTGTTGTTGTGACTGCGACTCCCAAGTTGACAAGGTAACGCAAGTGTACGCCCGCCTGCTGAGCGCACGGTCATCTCTGCTACATACTGGGGATTGTGCATAACATGTGCCCCCCTAGGGATTAACCATACAAGGGGAGGGGGGCACATACTTAGTGTTATAAGATTGTAAACTGCATCAAATTGGCACCTGCAGAATAATATATGTGACACACGTATAACGGTAGAATAGAGCACCCACATAATAGTACCATACAGTGCCCTATAATAGTAGAATAGAGAGCACCCACATAATAGCACCATACAGTGCCCTATAATAGTAGAATAGAGCATCCACATAATAGCACCATACAGTGCCCTATAATAGTAGAATAGAGCACCCACATAATAGCACCATACAGTGCCCTATAATAGTAGAATAGAGAGCCCACATAATAGTACCATACAGTCACCTATAATAGTAGAATAGAGAGAACCCACATAATAGCACCATACAGTGCCATATAATAGTAGAATAGAGCATCCACATAATAGCACCATACAGTGCCCTATAATAGTAGAATAGAGAGCCCACATAATAGCACCATACAGTGCCCTATGATAGTAGAATAGAGCACCCACATAATAGCACCATACAGTGCCCTATAATAGTAGAATAGAGAGCCCACATAATAGCACCATACAGTGACCTATAATAGTAGAATAGAGAGCACCCACATAATAGCACCATACAGTGCCCTATAATAGTAGAATAGAGCATCCACATAATAGCACCATACAGTGCCCTATAATAGTAGAATAGAGCATCCACATAATAACACCATACAGTGCCCTATAATAGTAGAATAGAGCATCCACATAATAGTACCACACAGTGCCCTATAATAGTGGAATAGAGAGCCCACATAATAGCACCATACCGTGCCCTATAATAGTAGAATAGAGAGCCCACATAATAGTACCATATAGTGCCCTATAATAGTAGAATAGAGAGCACCCACATAATAGTACCATACAGTGCCATATAACAGTAGAATAGAGCACCCACATTATAGTACCATACAGTGCCCTATAATAGTGGAAAAGAGAGCCCACATAATAGCACCATACAGTGCCCTATAATAGTAGAATAGAGCACCCACATAATAGCACCATACAGTGCCCTATAATAGTAGAATAGAGCACCCACATAATAGTACCATACAGTGCCCTATAATAGTAGAATAGAGCACCCACATAATAGTACCATACAGTGCCCTATATTAGTAGAATAGAGCACCCACATAATAGCACCATGCAGTGCCCTATATTAGTAGAATAGAGCACCCACATAATAGAACCATACAGTGCCCTATAATAGTAGAATAGAGAACCCCCATAATAGCACCATACAGTGCCCTATAATAGTAGAATAGAGCACCCACATAATAGCACCATACAGTGCCCTATAATAGTAGAATAGAGTACTTACTTATGGGTTACCCGTGGGCAGCCCAGAAAAACCCTAATTTCCCAAATACCTAACTTGTATTTAAAAGTGCGATCTTTATTGTGTAATTTCTTCACATATAAACAGTTTAAAATTGACTCTTTCGCCATGTATGTCCTGATAATGCAACTGTATATGACTAATGGCAACATAGGATGCCTGCAGGCACATCCATGCGCCTTTGAAGGCAGGACAATGGCTATTAGATAAAATCTAAATGGCCCCCCTCAACACGTTTCGCTACCTAAGTAGCATTGTCAAGAGGCAAACGGGGACTCGTTTGCCTCTTAACAATGCTATTTAAGTAGCGAAACATGTTGAGGGGGGCCATTTAGATTTTATCTAATAGCCATTGTCCTGCCTTCAAAGGCGCATGGATGTGCCTGCAGGCATCCTATGTTGCCATTAGTCATATACAGTTGCATTATCAGGACATACATGGCGAAAGAGTCAATTTTAAACTGTTTATATGTGAAGAAATTACACAATAAAGATCGCACTTTTAAATACAAGTTAGGTATTTGGGAAATTAGGGTTTTTCTGGGCTGCCCATGGGCAACCCATAAGTAAGTGGTTTAAGTTTCCACCCTCCATATACCAGTCTCCATTGGTATATTTTAGTAGAATAGAGCACCCACATAATAGTACCATACAGTGCCCTATAATAGTGGAATAGAGCATCCACATAATAGCACCATGCAGTGCCATATAACAGTAGCATAGAGCATCCACATAATAGTACCATACAGTGCCCTATAATAGTAGAATAGAGCATCCACATAATAGTACCATACAGTGCCCTATAATAGTAGAATAGAGCATCCACATAATAGCACCATACAGTGCCCTATAATAGTAGAATACAGCATCCACATAATAGTACCATACAGTGCCCTATAATAGTAGAATAGAGCATCCACATAATAGCACCATACAGTGCCCTATAATAGTAGAATACAGCATCCACATAATAGTACCATACAGTGCCCTATAATAGTAGAATAGAGCATCCACATAATAGCACCATACAGTGCCCTATAATAGTAGAATACAGCATCCACATAATAGTACCATACAGTGCCCTATAATAGTAGAATAGAGCATCCACATAATAGTACCATACAGTGCCCTATAATAGTAGAATAGAGCATCCACATAATAGTACCATACAGTGCCCTATAATAGTAGAATACAGCATCCACATAATAGTACCATACAGTGCCCTATAATAGTAGAATAGAGCATCCACATAATAGCACCATACAGTGCCCTATAATAGTAGAATACAGCATCCACATAATAGTACCATACAGTGCCCTATAATAGTAGAATATAGCATCCACATAATAGCACCATACAGTGCCCTATAATAGTAGAATAGAGAGCCCACATAATAGCACCATACAGTGCCCTATAATAGTAGAATAGAGCATCCACATAATAGCACCATACAGTGCCCTATAACAGTAGAATAGAGCACCCACATAATAGTACCATACAGTGCCCTATAATAGTAGAATAGAGCATCCACATAATAGCACCATACAGTGCCCTATAACAGTAGAATAGAGCACCCAATTAATTCCACCAAACAGACATACAAAGCCCAAAACATACTGCTACATAATAACTATAAAATATTACATTATATTCCCACAATATGCTACAATGCGCCCAGTATCCTAAAATGCCCAAGTAATACCACAATACAGTGTTCATAGAACATCAGCAATGGCCAAATAACACCTTCATATAGAGCCAAATAAGCCTACAGAGCAATGCCCAACTGATATCGCCATACAGTCCTCAAACCATCCCCCTGCCCAGTGCTTAAATCACAGTGCCATTGTGACATGGCCTAAAAAATACCACCAGACAGTGCATAAATAACAGAACAAATACCCGTTTCCCCATGCCCTGTAACCTGCATTCTATTATGGAATAATCATTTGAGCTTTTACTGCACAATACCGCGCAGACCCAAAATAATGCCGCCAAAGAGCGCCATAGGCCGATCTCCTCTGCTCATGATTCTTTACTTTCATTTTCTTCTCAAATTTAATAAACTCCAACATAAAAAAGAAAATTCTCGGAGTAATCCAATATGAACGTCTCTGGTGACAACCACAATCCATGGACCGTATCCCATAAATATGATATTCTCTATAATACCGCTCCGCTGCCGCACAGTAATGTTATCAATAGGTTTATTTCTAAGTAGTTCAGCCATAAAAGAAAATAATAGAATTCTCGCCTCAAAGATTTACAGGATATGAGATTTCTCTAAAGAATAAAATCTACAAATCTCATCATCCCGAATAATCGCGCACAACGACCATCCCGGACAAACCCCCATAAACATGTACTAGACGCATGGGGGGTTATGTCCGGTCATAGGGGACCATGTATAATTATAGGAAGTTATTACTATACCGTAATAACTGCATAATCTATACCGTAATTACTACATAATCTTTACTGTAATAACTGCATAATCTATAACGTAATAACTGCATAATCTATACTGTAATAACTGCGTAATCTATACCGTAATAACTGCATAATCTATACTGTAATAACTGCGTAATCTATACCGTAATAACTGCATAATCTATGCTGCAATAACTGCGTAATCGATACTGTGATAACTGCATAATCTATGCCGTAATAACTGCATAATCTATACCATAATAACTGCATAATCTATACCGTAATAACTGCATAATCTATACTATAATAACTGCATAATCTATACTGTAATAACTGCATAATCTATACCGTAATAACTGCATAATCTATACCATAATAACTGCATAATCTATACCGTAATAACTGCATAATCTATACCGTAATAACTGCATAATCTATACCCTGATAACTGCGTAATCTATACCGTATTAACTGCATAATCTATACCGTAATTACTGCATAATCTATACTGTAATAACTGCATAATATATACCATAATAACTGCATAATCTATACTGTAATAATTGCGTAATCTATACTGTAATAACTGCGTAATCCATACGGTAATAACTGCATAATCTATACCGTAATTACTGCATAATCTATACTGTAATAACTCCATAATCTACACCGTAATTACTGCATAATCTATACTGTAATAATTGCGTAATCTATACTGTAATAATTGCGTAATCTATACTGTAATAACTGCGTAATCCATACGGTAATAACTGCATAATCTATACCGTAATTACTGCATAATCTATACTGTAATAACTGCATAATCTACACTGTAATTACTGCATAATCTATACTGTAATAATTGCGTAATCTATACTGTAATAATTGCGTAATCTGTACTGTAATAACTGCGTAATCCATACGGTAATAACTGCATAATCTATACCGTAATAACTGCGTAATCTATACCGTAATAACTGCATAATCTATAACATAATAACTGCATAATCTATACCATAATAACTGCATAATCTATACCGTAATAACTGCGTAATCTATACCGTAATTACTGCATAATCTATACTGCAATAATTGCGTAATCTATACTGTAATAACTGCGTAATCCATACGGTAATAACTGCATAATCTAAACCGTAATAACTGCGTAATCTATACGGTAATAACTGCATAATGTATACCGTAATAACTGCATAATCTATACCGTAATAACTGCGTAATCTATACCATAATAACTGCATAATCTATACCGTAATTACTGCATAATCTATACCATAATAACTGCATAATCTATACCGTAATTACTGCATAATCTATACCCTAATAATAGTAGAAAGAGCGTTGTGGTCAGCTCACCCAGTACGACCCATCGCAGTGCAGACAGTTGTGGAACTCACCAAAAGTATAATTAAAGAAAAGAATGGAAGTCCAGCACGAATTGCTCTGGAATACCGCGCTGGACTTCCATTCTTTTCTTTAATTATACCGTAATAATGTTTTATCAAATAAGAGAGATAACAGCTCATAATATCTCCTAATGATACCAAGAAGACAAGATAATGTCTGAGCAGTAAGAGAGGGAATACAGACAAGATCTTTCATAAGAACAGTATTATAGCAGTTATATTCTTGTATATAGGAGCAGTATTATAGTAGTTATATTCTTGTATATAGGAGCAGTATTATAGCAGTTATATTCTTGTATATAGGAGCAGTATTATAGTAGTTATATTCTTGTATATAGGAGCAGTATTATAGTAGTTATATTCTTGTATATAGGAGCAGTATTATAGCAGTTATATTCTTGTATATAGGAGCAGTATTATAGTAGTTATATTCTTGTATATAGGAGCAGTATTATAGTAGTTATATTCTTGTATATAGGAGCAGTATTATAGTAGTTATATTCTTGTATATAGGAGCAGTATTATAGTAGTTATATTCTTGTATATAGGGGCAATATTATAGTAGTTATATTCTTGTATATAGAAGGCAGTATTATAGTAGTTATATTCTTGTATATAGGAGGAGTATTATAGTAGTTATATTCTTGTATATAGGAGCAGTATTATAGTAGTTATATTCTTGTGTATAGGAGCAGTATTATAGTAGTTATATTCTTGTATATAGAAGGCAGTATTATAGTAGTTATATTCTTGTATATAGGAGCAGTATTATAGTAGTTATATTCTTGTATATAGAAGGCAGTATTATAGTAGTTATATTCTTGTATATAGGAGACAGTATTATAGTGGTTATATTCTTGTATATAGGGACAGTATTATAGTAGTTATATTCTTGTATATAGGAGCAGCATTATAGTAGTTATATTCTTGTATATAGGAGCAGTATTAAAGTAGATATATTCTTGTATATAGGAGACAGTATTATAGTAGTTATATTCTTGTATATAGGAGCAGTATTATATTAGTTATATTCTTGTATATAGGAGCAGTATTATAGTAGATATATTGTCTATAGGAGACAGTATTATAGTAGATATATTCTTGTATATAGGAGCAGTATTATAGTAGTTATATTCTTGTATATAGGAGGTAGTATTATAGTAGTTATATTCTTGTATATAGGAGGCAGTATTATAGTAGTTATATTCTTGTGTATAGGAGCAGTATTATAGTAGTTATATTCTTGTGTATAGGAGCAGTATTATAGTAGTTATATTCTTGTATATAGGAGCAGTATTATAGTAGTTATATTCTTGTATATAGGAGGCAGTATTATAGTAGTTATATTCTTGTATATAGGAGACAGTATTATAGTAGTTATATACTTGTATATAGAGGACAGTATTATAGTAGTTATATTCTTGTATATAGAGCAGTGTTATAGTAGTTATATTCTTGTATATAGGAGCACTATTATAGTAGTTATATTCTTGTATATAGGAGCAGTATTATAGTAGTTATATTCTTGTATATAGGAGCAGTATTATAGTAGTTATATTCTTGTATATAGGAGCAGTATTATAGTAGTTATATTCTTGTATATAGGAGCAGTATTATAATAGTTATATTCTTGTATATAGGAGGCAGTATTATAGTAGTTACATTCTTGTATATAGGAGCAGTATTATAGTAGTTATATTCTTGTACATAGGAGCAGTATTATAGTAGTTATATTCTTGTATATAGGGGTCAGTATTATAGTAGATATATTCTTGTACATAGGGGGCAGTATTATAATTGTTCTGTTTTTTTCCTCCCTTTTACAGAGAAAATACAAACAGAAAGTTGGGGTTGATAATCTCGCCATGGAGCCATAATCCCACCCACCCTGGTTTGATTGACAGCTAATGGAGCCAATGAAATTGAACCACCGAGGTCTTCAGATTTCATGTACTGTGATTCTTAGAGCTGATTCTCACTTATCTCTATAGGGATCATTATGACATATAAGGCTTGTTCTATGACGCCCTATGAAGAATTGTTTGTATATAAATATAGATCAGATACGATTATACTTGGCGCAGTTATAAGTTGTCATTAAATCATTCACCACTAGAGGGCATGCCTACCAAAATCTCATTGTGTTGCTCAATGGACACATAAGATGATTTCTACAACCATATTATGACATATGTCAGTGTTTCCCAACCAGGGTGCCTCCAGCTGTTGCAAAACTACAACTCCCAGCATGCCCGGACAGCCTCCGGCTGTCCGGGCATGCTGGGAGTTGTAGTTTTGCAACAGCTGGAGGCACCCCGGTTGTGAAACACTGACATATGTTCTTGCCACCTTCATCACACGTATGATCAGACCTTTCCATTGTTCTATCCTCCATCAGAATACGTCTGTTTCTCCAGTTACATCCAGAGCTGCATTCACAATTTCTTTGCCCACAGGGGGCCAGCGTCATATTGGCGCGGTTTTCTTCAGTTAAAGGGGTACTACCATAGAAAACACATTGTGCAAGAAAGTTAAACAGATTTGTAAATGACTTCTATTTAAAAATCTTAACCCTTCCAGTACTTATCAGCTGCTGTATGCATCACAGGAAGTTGTATTTCTTTCTGGAGTTCTTTTCCAGTCTGACCACAGTGCTCTCTGCTGACACCTCTGTCCGTATCAGGAACTGTCCAGAGCAGGAGAAGTATGGGGATTTGCTCGTACTCTGAACAGTTCCTCACACGGACAGAGGTGTCAGCAGAGAGCAACGTGGTCAGACTGAAAAGAATTCCAGAGAGAAATTCAACTTCCTGTGGAGCATACAGCAGCTGATAAGTACTGGAAGGATTAATATTTTTAAATAGAAGTAATTGACAAATCTGATTAACTGTCTTGCACCAGTTGATCCATGGCTGACAGCGCGGTGGAGCTATAACATTTTTTTTTTTCCGTTTTACTAGGGATTATAAATGCAGCTTTGGATGTGACCGGAGCACAAAACTCAAAAGTAGAACAAAAAAAGTAAAGCAAACAGTGAAGATTGTATGTAAATATATATTGTGAATTGTTGGCTTGGCGCCAGATCCCTTCCGCTGTGTACAATGTCTGCGCCGCGTCCAAATCTATTCTGCAGATTTCAGGATCTGATGCCAGTTCTTTGTTTGCACAAAATAGATTAAATAAAGTTTTTATAAATCTTTTGGATTTTGTACTTTTTTCCCCCCCCCCAGAGCCTAAATCACAATGCAGCTCCTCCCATCATTACATCGACTCTCAGTTGCAAAACTACAACAGCTGGAGGCACCCTAGTTGGGAAACCATGGGTTAGCAGTATCATTTACTAGCATCTAAGGTAACCTGCATTTCAGGTTCTGTCTCATCAAAGGCTCAGAATGATGCTATTTCCTTCCTCATGCTTTATACTGCGGCTCTACTCTATAAGGGTACGTTCACACGCGCTGATTTTTTTGCGGGTTTTCCGCTGCGTATTTGAAAGTGGGCGGGCTCTTCTTGGCTGTCCGCAGCCAATTTTCCGCAGCGGAATGTACACGGCGGAAAATCTGCCGCAAGCCACATTGAAGTAAGTAAATTCCGCCGCGGAAAATATGCTGCGGACAGCCGAGAAGAGCCCGCCCACTTTCAAATACGCAGCGGAAAACCCGCTAAAAAATTTGCGCGTGTGAACGTACCCTAAGACTGAGCTGTATTGTCTATTAGAGACTAAGGTAACCTGAAATCCAATTGCTGTATCTATAAAAGTTAAAGGGGTACTCCGGTGGAAAAACTTTTTTTTAATTTATTTTTAAATCAACTGGTGCCAGAAAGTTAAACAGATTTGTAATTTTTTTCTATGAAAAAAATCTTAATCCTTCCAGTACTTATTAGCTGCTGTATACTACAGAGGAAATTATTTTCTTTTTGGAACACAGTGCTCTCCGCTGACATCTCTGTCCA
This sequence comes from Hyla sarda, assembly GCF_029499605.1. Classification (NCBI taxonomy): domain Eukaryota; kingdom Metazoa; phylum Chordata; class Amphibia; order Anura; family Hylidae; genus Hyla; species Hyla sarda. The sequence continues at coordinate 219,990,696 of NC_079196.1, read as the reverse complement.
TTTTAGGAACTGTCCAGAGCAGGAGAAAATCCCCATAGCAAACATATGCTGCTCTGGACAGTTCCTAAAATGGACAGAGATGTCAGCAGAGAGCACTGTGCTCGTGATGTCTGCAGAGAGCTCTGTGTTCCAAAATGAAAATAATTTCCTCTGTAGTATTCAGCAGCTAATAAGTACTGAAAGGATTAAGATTTTTTAATAGAAGTAAGTTATAAATCTGATTAAATTTCTGGCACCAGTTGATTTAAAAAAAAAAAAAAAAGTTTTCCACCGGAGTACCCCTTTAAAGGGGCTGTCCAGCAAAAGAAACAACCTGCGCATGGTGTCAAAAGGTGTAATGAAGCAACTTACTAATATATTGTTATTAGCCATAGGGCACAGATCTCTCCTTTCAGCTCTGCTCCGTCCCTTGTAAGCTTTCACTTCACATCACAGACTCAGAAAGCCATCTGCTGTATCCCTCCTCCCCTTCGTTCAGCACAGGACTAGACCAGTGATGTGAATGTGGGGGGAGCTGGTATTACTCATCATATTACTGCTCATTAGATAAGGCAGCAGGAAACCTTTCTCATGCACAGTAGATTCCATCAGAAGAGGCTCCCTGATGCCTTATCTCTTGAGTAATAAATCTAATGAGCAGTAATAAGAGCTCCCCCTTCACTCGTCCTGTGCTGACAGGAGAAAAGAACGGATGGAGCAGGCTTCTTTCCGAGTCTGTGAAGTGATGTCACAGCTTACAAGGGAGAGAACACGGCTGTATTATACTTACAGGTTGTTTCTTTCACTAGACAACCCCTTTAAAGGGGTACTCCGGTGGAAAATATATATTTTTTTCAAATCAACTGGTGGCAGAAAGTTGAACAGATTTGTAAATTACTTCTATTAAAAATCTTAACCCTTCCGGGACTTATCAGCTGCTGTATGCCCAACAGGAAGTTGTATTTCTTTCTGAAATTATTTTCCGTCTGACCACAGTGCTCTCTGCTGACACCTCTGTCCATGTCAGGAACCGTCCGGAGTACAAGCAAATCCCCATAGCAAACCTCTCCTGCCCTGGACAGTTCCTGATACGAACAGAGGTGTCAGTAGAGAGCACTGGGGTCAGACGGAAAAGAAATTCAAAATAAAAGAACTTTCTCTAGAGCACACAGCAGCTATTTTTAAATAGAAGTAATTTACAAATATGTTTGATTTTAACACCAGTTGATTTAAAAAAAAAAAAATTCCACCAGAGTGCCCCTTTAAGCATGCTGACTGTCCCTGCCATGCTTTATACTGCTCATCTCCATTAGAAAACAGCTATGATCGGAGTCTCCAGCACAGCAGCCTTATTAGGATCATTCAGTGGCAATCTTAAAGGGGTACTCCCGTGGAAAACTTTATTTTTTTTTTTAATTAACTGGTGCCAGAAAGTTAAACAGATTTGTAAATTACTTCTATTAAAAAAATCTTTATCCTTCCAGTTCTTATAAGCAGCTGAATACTACAGAGGAAATTCTTTTCTTTTTGGATTTCTCTGCTGTCATGACCACCGTGCTCTCTGCTGACCTCTGCTGTCCATTTTAGGAACTGTCCAGAGAACCATATGTTTGCTATGGGGATTTTCTCCTGCTCTGTACAGTTCCAAAAATGGACAGAGATGTCAGCAGAGAGCACTGTGGTGATGACATCAGAGAAATCCAAAAAGAAAAGCATTTCTTCTGTAGTATATAGCCCCTAATAAGTACTGGAAGGATTAAGATTTTTTAATAGAAGTAATTTACAAATCTGTTTAACTTTCTGGCACCAGTTGATAAAAAAAAAAAAAAAAAAAAAGTTTTCCACGGGAGTACCCCTTTAAAATGACCTATCGTCTCATCAGAGGTTGTGCTGCCCCTTTCTCAATGCTTTACACTGCAGCTTTACTCCACAGCTTTCAGTAGCAGATGTTTATTGGGGTGTAAAATAAGCGGTGAATCTAGTTCAGCTGCATCGTCTCTCTTATCAGAGGTTCGGAGGCTGCTCTGGTCTTCCCCATGCTTTACACTGCAGCTCTGCTCCATTACGGGTGCACGCACACCGCGTCTTTGAAATACAGTTCCCGTATACAGTTTCAAGTTAAAAACCGTACGGAACCGTATAGAAAACCGTATGCATTGACTTAACATTGTAAACCGTATGTCAAACGCATCATCCGGTTTAGTCCGTTTTGCGTTTTATACGGTTTTGTCCGTTTTTTTTTTACCCGTACCCAAAACCGTAGACTACCACGTTTTTTGGTGCAGGTGAAAAACAGTAAACCGTATTAGGTTACGTCCAGATGAGCGGATTCACAGCGCGTATTACACTGCGGATTCGTCGCTGAAGGACCTCTATATGCTGCCTTTACATGTGCCTGCTCGGAGCGGCAATCCGCCGCTACCAGCAGACACACGCTGTGATGTGCGAGTTGCCGCGCGCATGCTCAGTATACTCGCACATCGCGGCAGCTCTCGACCTAGCTCATAGAACAGGGGGTGCGGCCGCTATGTGTACGAGTACACCGCGCATGCGCGGCGAATCGCACATCGCTTCAGTGTATCTGCACAGTGTGGCGTATTGTTGCTCCGAGCAGGCACATGTAAAGGCAGCATACATAGGTCCTTCGGCAACGGATCCGCAGCGTAAAATACACTGTAAATTCGCTCGTCTGAACGTTCCCTTAAACCGTATACATTTTATTTTTTATATATATTTTTTTTTACATGGGAGTCAATGGGAACCGTACAGAACTGTTTGTGCGTACGGTTCCATCCGGTTTTCACCATGCGGGTTTTGACTTTGCACAGTTTTTTTTTCTTGGAATTTCAATTAAACAAGTGAAACTTTATTCAAAATGGAGTGAAACGTTAAAAACGTATACGTTTTTTTTCATAAAAAAACAAATGCAACCGGACATTTTTCAAACCGTATACAGGTTGAAATTTGTACACACGTTTTGATACAGTTTAGTCCGGTTTTGGGGAATCAGTTTTTCATCAAAAACCTGATACGGGAAACTGTATTGCAAAAACGTGGTGTGAATGCAGCCTAAGACACAACTAGGATCTGGGACTCTAGCTCAGCAGAATTGTCTACTGCAGTGCTTCCCAACCAGTGTGCCTCCAGCTGTTGCAAAACTACAACTCCCAGCATGTTGGACTATATAGTAGTATATAGTATAGGCCAGTGTTTTCCAACCAGGGGTGCCTCCAGCTGTTGCAAAATTACAACTCCCAGCATGTTAGACAATAGTGTAGTATATAGTATAGGTCAATGTTTCCCAACCAGGTGTGCCTCCAGCTGTTGCAAAACTACAACTCCCAGCATGCCCGGACAGCCGTTGGCTGTCCGGGCATGCTGGGAGTTGTAGTTTTGCAACAGCTGGAGGCACGCCAGTTGGGAAATACTGGTCTACAATTCACGTGGCTGTCTCATCAATGGTTCATATTACAGCTTTTGGACCCTCAATGCTTTACACTGCAGCTCTTCTCCATTAAAACCCAATGATGATCAGTGACTCCATCTCAGCCGCCATGTTTATTGGGGTCGGAAGTCGTCTAAATATTCACCTTTGGTCTCACCGGGGGGGTTCAAAATGCTCCTCTTGTCTCCTCCATGCTTTACACCGCAGCTCTGGATCTCCGATTTGGCACAATCTTACCAGATCACGGAGAGCAGTGGATTTCCAATAATGCTGCACAGTCAAAGAGGAGGAGTCTCAAGAAAGGGGAGGGGCCTGTAGAGCAGTGTGGACGATCGCCTTGGGAATATAAAAGGGTTAATGGCGACATTGCGAAGATCCAGGGTTAGAAGTGGAAAATGTTATTTACATGATTGCGTAATTCAATAAGTTCGGCGGCGGCCGCCATGTGACCATCTCCGTAAAATCAATCTAATTGAATTAAATGCCTTTTATATTAACCTCTTCATGCCTGCAGAAAAAAAAATATCTACACAAGGAAAATATTTAAAGGGAAAGGTTCATTACTATAAGGTGACGGCAACTAGGGTGTCATGTGACTGCGGTCATTTACATTGACCCCACTGACTGTACATATGTAACTGTGACTCACGAGGGTTCGGACAAAAGCTGATAACATTGGGCTCCTGCTACCTGGACATCCGGCGATCAGTCCTGATCTGTGATGAATCAAGGCAGCAAGTCTTCAAATTTTCTACAGCGCCCCAAGAGGGGAAGTGAAGTATTACATGTTTTTTTCTCATTTCATGCAAACTATTTCATTACTGTAACTGGGTCATGTGATCACCAGCTTGACCCACAGAAAATCAGTGTTTAATGTGCCAGTCCTGAGTCATCAAATTCTCCAGGCAGCTTCCAGACCCCTCTATCTATATACTGCTATATTATATTATATATAGTCATACACATCCCCTCCAGCTCTATCTGTATACTGCTGCTGCTATTTCTATTTGTGATCAGGATATATAGTAGTTATACACATCCCCTCCAGCTCTGTATACTGCTGCTGCTATCTCATTGGGATCAGGATATATAGTAGTTACAGAACCTCCCCTCCAGCTCTATCTGTATACTGCTGCTGATATCTCTATGGGATCAGGATATATAGTAGTCATACACATCCCCGCCAGCTCTATCTGTATACTGCTGCTATCTCATTGGGATCAGGATATATAGTAGTCATACACATCCCCTCCAGCTCTGTCTGTATACTGCTGCTGCTATCTCATTGGGATCAGGATATATAGTAGTTATAGAACCTCCCCTCCAGCTCTATCTGTATACTGCTGCTGATATCTCTATGGGATCAGGATATACAGTAGTCATACACATCCCCGCCAGCTCTATCTGTATACTGCTGCTATCTCATTAGGATCAGGATATATAGTAGTCATACACCCCCCCGCCAGCTCTATCTGTATACTGCTGCTACTATCTTTATGGGATCAGGATATATATAGCAGTCATACACATCCCCTCCAGCTCTATCTGTATACTGCTGCTATCTCATTGGGATCAGGATATATAGTAGTTATAGAACCTCCCCTCCAGCTCTATCTGTATACTGCTGCTACTATCTTTATGGGATCAGGATATATATAGCAGTCATACACATCCCCTCCAGCTCTATTTGTATACTGCTGCTATCTCATTGGGATCAGGATATATAGTAGTTGTAGAACCTCCCCTCCAGCTCTATCTGTATACTGCTGCTACTATCTTTATGGGATCAGGATATATATAGCAGTCATACACATCCCCTCCAGCTCTATCTGTATACTGCTGCTATCTCATTGGGATCAGGATATATAGTAGTCATACACATCCCCGCCAGCTCTATCTGTATACTGCTGCTATCTCATTGGGATCAGGATATATATAGCAGTCATACACATCCCTGCCAGCTCTATCTGTATACTGCTGCTGCTATTTCTAGAGATGAGCGAACTTACAGTAAATTCGATTCGTCACGAACTTCTCGGCTCGGCAGTTGATGACTTTTCCTGCATAAATTAGTTCAGCCTTCAGGTGCTCCGGTGGGCTGGAAAAGGTGGATACAGTCCTAGGAGACTCTTTCCTAGGACTGTATCCACCTTTTCCAGCCCCCAGGAGCACCTGAAAGCTGAACTAATTTACGCAGGATAAGTCATCAACTGCCGAGCCGAGAAGTTCGTGACGAATCGAATTTACTGTAAGTTCGCTCATCTCTAGCTATTTCTATGGGATCAGGATATATAGTAGTTATACACCTCCCCTCAAGCTCTATCTGTATACTGCTGCTGCTATCTCTATGGGATCAGGATATATAGTAGTTATACACCTCCCCTCAAGCTCTATCTGTATACTGCTGCTATCTCTATGGGATCAGGATATATAGTAGTACTTACCTCGGTAGAGTCGCAGGACCTTCGGTCAAGTGACTATGTTCATTCCTCTATGGTTTGTTGGAGGACCTTTGGAGGTCCTTGGGTCACATGTTTACCCATAGCCCTTTGTAAAGATGATTGACAGAAGTATGGACCAATTAGCTCTAGTCCAGCCCCTGCCCATATAAGGGAGCTGTAGCCAATGATCTCTCTCTTGGGTTGCTGCTCTCGTGGATGCCAGACTAGCAGGACGGATCTGCGCAACTTGCAAAGACAAGCTAGGCCAGAAAACCTACCAGCCTCAGGGGAACTAAACCGTGAGTTCTAAACTACCATCCCCCGCCCCCCCCCCCCCCCCCCCACCCCCCCGGGACTACTGGACCGCAACTACCGTATTTATCGGGGTATACCACACACCGGCCTATAACACGCACCCTCATTTTACCAAGGATATTTGAGTTAAAAAAGTTTTTTACCCAAACATCCATGGTAAAATGAGGGTGCGTGTGTGCGCGTGTATACCCCGATATACCCCCAGGAAAGGCAGGGGGAGAGAGGCCATCGCTGCCCGCTTCTCTCCCCCTGCCTTCCCTGGGGTCTAGAGCGCTCCTGCCGGCCCTTCTCTCCCCCTGGCTATCGGCGCCGCTGCCCGTTCTGTCCCCCTGACTATCAGTGCCGGCGCCGATAGCCAGGGGGAGAGAAGCAGCGCCGACAGCCAGGGGGAGAGAAGAGGAAGCGGCACCGTTGCCTCCCCCCATCCCCGGAGGCATAATTACCTGGGTCGGGTCCGCGCTGCTGCAGGCCTCCGGCGCGCGTCCCCTGTGTCGTTGCTATGCACGGCGCGGCGCACTGACGTCATGCGCCGTGCAGCGCATAGCAACGACACCGGGGACGCACGCCGGAGGCCTGCAGTAGCGCGGACCCGACCCAGGTAATTATGCCACCGGGGATGGGGGGAGGCAACGGGGCAGGGGGAGAGAACGGGCAGCGGCGCCGATACCCAGGGGGGAGAGAAGGGCCGGCAGCAGCGCTCTAGACGCCAGGAAAGGCAGGGGGAGAGAAGCGGGCAGCGACGGCCTCTCTCCCCCTGCCTTTCCTGGGGGTGTATCGGCGTATAACAGGCACATAGACTTTAGGCTAAAAATTTTAGCCTAAAAAGTGCGTGTTATACGCCGATAAATACGGTAAATCCCCTAAATCCAGTGGAACAGCGCATATTATCCTAAAGACTCTAAATTGCTGAAGTCCCAACCTTTGTCAATCTCCAAAGAAAGCTTGCATGTATAGCAACTGTTCTGGTTATGAAGCTTGCATAAAATCTTCAGTAAAAGTTACAACTGTTTCAGAAAACTCTCCGGTTGTGGACATTATTATCTACCTCCCTATCGCTCTTGGGAAGGGTGGCGGTAGGACAAGCGTTACTGAGGAGCCCTCACCCTGGCGTCACGAATAGCAAGGGTTAACAAGCACCCTTTAGTCACCGCACAGCTACACTCCCCATACCCTACTCCCCCAGGCTATCACACATGCAATATCGGTGCAGCCCCCGGCATTCTGGGTCAAATGCTGCCTCCGAGACAGTGACATGACATCACAGCCACGCCCCCGCCATTCATATCTATGGGAGGGGGCGTGCCTGGGCCTGCACCGAGATTGAGGGGATAAGATGTATAAAGCCGGAATACCGCTTTAAGGAAGGATAAAAAGTCAACTTTATTATATACTTAAGATAAAAAGGTATTAATAATGGTCACCTAGACAGTTAAATGGTGGGGTTCAGTATATAGTCAAATGTCAGACAAATGGGGGGAGGAAGATAAGTGCCCACCCTACAAACTGTAACTCCCAATGCCACTGACCCTGTCTCCTCAACAGGATGGCCTCAACCACGGTGACGGTCCCACCTTAGCACTAATGTGCACAGGAAAAGAAACTAAAAAAAATGGGGGAGAGGAAGGAGCGGGAAATCGCAGGGTTGGACTTGGTGATACCTCATTGTCATAGATGGTAAGACCAAACCCTCACACAAAGTAACAAAACAACCGTGTCTAGTGTCCAAAAATAAATGTGAAAAATAAATACAAAAAGTATGAAAAGCTCACAAAAAAAAAAGCTTAAACTGTAATGGATGACAGGTACAGCTGAGTATAAAAATATCCCATAATTCTCACAGCATACACAGTTCTAATGCTATAAAGAAAATCCAACAGGTTTTTCCCACTAATGTACAAAGCGGGTTCATCAGGGATGCCGCGGTTTAAGGTGTGGTTGACCGGAGTCACTGTTTCACTCCGGTCGGCTCATTCAAATGAATGAGAAGGGGGCTGGGTCCGGCTGGGGTACAGGAGCACCCAGATTTCCCGTCCCCCAGCCGGATACTTAAAAATGTTAATCCTTCCAGTACTTATCAGCTGCTGTATACTACAGAGGAAATTATTTTCTTTTTGAATTTCCTTTCTGTCTGACCACAGTGCTCTCTGCTGACACCTCTGTCCATTTTAGGAACTGTCCAGAGCAGGAGCAAATCCCCATAGCAAACCTCTCCTGCTCTGGAAAGTTACTGACATGAACAGAGGTGTCAGCAGAGAGCATTATGGTCAGACAGAAAAGAAATTCAGAAAGAAAATAACTTTCTGTGGAGCATACAGCAGCTAAGTACTGGTAGGATTAATATTGTTTTAATAGAAGTAATCTACAAATCTGTTTAAAGGGGTATTCCAGGAAATTTTTTTTATAATAGATTCTATCTCTATCGGATCCAGAAAGTTAAACAGATTTGTAAATTACTTCTATTAAAAAATCTTAATCCTTTCAGTACTTATGAGCTTCTGAAGTTAAGGTTGTTCTTTTCTGTCTAAATCCTCTCTGATGACACATGTCTCGGGAAACGCCCAGTTTAGAAGAGGTTTGCTATGGGGCTTTGCTTCTAAACTGGGCGGTTCCCGAGACACGTGTCATCAGAGAGCACTTAGACAGAAAAGAACAACCTTAACTTCAGAAGCTCATAAGTACTGAAAGGATTAAGATTTTTTTAAATAGAAGTCATTTACAAATCTGTTTAACTTTCTGGAGCCAGTTGATATATATAAAAAAAAGTTTTTTTCCTGGAATACCCCTTTAACTTTCTGGCATCAGTTGATTTAAAAAAAAAAAAAAAAAAAAAAAAGTTTTCCAGCGGAGTACCCCTTTAAGGGTAGGTTTTGTTTCTGTGAATCTATTGCAATTGTGATTGGTCGTCCACTACCCTGGCTTTAAGTTATCTTCAGTTTCCGGTTTCAGTGATTTAGGGTGCGTTCACACGTTATTACTAGCAGCGCGTTTCATGCTGCGGGAAACCTGCTGCGAGTTACACTACCATTGATTTGAATGGGTCCACAGACAGTCCGTAATAGTGTCAGATTTGCGGACTGTCCGCTGACCCATTTAAACCAATGGCAGCGTAACTCGCGGCGGGAAAACTCGCTGCTATCTACTAGCGTGTGAATACCCAGATTCATGAGCAATGGAAGCAGCATTAGGAAATCATTTGAGCGACGGAATTAGAATCAGTATGGCTGCAACATCATCAGCCACACTAAAACAGGTAAGCACAAGGCGTACACAAGAACCTCTAAATGTAATCTCTCTCTAATTATAGCCTACGCTGCACTACATAAAGAAGAAAAAATGTAATTTTAGGACACAAGAGTTAACATTTCTTCTGTTTTTCATGGATACTGAAAGGGAACGGCCAATCCCCTTTAGGATAATGACTTAGTCGACGACTACAGCTTCTCCATTATGTTATCTGGTATTATGGGATGATTGGATTTCACAGATAATTCTGCTCATCTGACTAGTGGTCTCGGGGCTCAGAGATCAGGACGTTACTATGTATACTGCTCATCTACTTCATAAGACAGTGTTTTCCAACCAGGGTGCCTCCAGCTGTTGCAAAACTACAACTCCCAGCATGCCCGGACAGCCTTCGGCTGTCCGGGCATGCTGGGAGTTGTAGTTTTGCAACAGCTGGAGGCACCCTGGTTGGAAAACGCTGCCATAAGATCTGAGAGGTATATAGGGCAACGTTTCCCACATTCACCTGTAGGAGATAAAGCAATAGCAGGAAGCGCCCCCTATCTGCAGGCCTGCACTGAACAAGTGACATGGAAAACAATATGCAGGGTGTGAACGAATATACAGCCGGGACGGGAATGAAAAGGTCAGGAATAGAGATGAGCGAACTTACAGTAAATTCGATTCTTCACGAACTTCTCGGCTCGGCAGTTGATAACTTTTCCTGCATAAATTAGTTCAGCTTTCCGGTGCTCCGGTGGGCTGGAACAGGTGGATACAGTCCTAGGAAAGGGTCTCCTAGGACTGTATCCACCTTTTCCAGCCCACCGGAGCATCGGAAAGCTGAACTCATTTATGCAGGAAAAGTCAGCAACCGCCGAGCCAAGAAGTTTGTGACGAATCGAATTTACTGTAAGTTCGCTCATCTCTAGTCAGGAACAATACAAAGGCTGGAATGTGGAGAAATACCGTACATAGGTGTCACTTTACGAGTTTATGTTCTCCGTTCACACAGAAAGAAAAATGCTGACAGTCAGCAGGGCATTATGGGAGATCAGGTCACAAGACTTAAGAGGGCGCAAAAATACAACTCCTATGCTCTGGTATATCAGCAATAGCTGCGGGGGTCAACGATAGTAGTCTCCAATCCTCCGGATGTAGCAAAACGTGGCAAAACTACAACTCCCAGCATGCCCGGACCGCCATTGGCTTATGGGAGGTTAGTTCTGTGGTCACAAATCTATCCTAAGGGTGCACAAACTACAACTCCCAGCATGCCTTGGTAGATAACCAACAATGGCTTTGGTCCTGATAGTAGTCTCCAATCCTCCTGATGTAACAAAACATAGCAAAACTACAACTCCCAGCATGCCTGGACAGCCATTGGCTTATGGGAGGTTAGTTCTTAGGTCACAAGTGTATCCTAAGGGTGCAGAAACTACAACTCCCAGCATGCCTTGGTAGATAACCAACAATGGCATTGGTCCTGATAGTAGTCTCCAATCCTCCTGAGGTAGCATAACTACAACTCCCAGCATGCCCTGGTAAATGAGTAACAGCTGCCTTAGTCTAAGACAGTATTCTCCAAACAGGGGATCTCTAGATGTTGAAAAACTACAACTCCCAGCATGCCCTGGTAGATAAGAAACAGGTGAGCTGTTTAAAGACAGTGGTCTCCAAACTGTGGAACTCCAGATGTTGAAAAACTACAACTCCCAGCATGTCCTGGTAGATCAATGTAGATGTTTGTTTCCAAACCTTCGGATATAGCAAAACTACAACTCCCAGCATGCCCGGACAGCTGATGGTTTATGGGAGATTAGTTCTTAGGTCACATAACTATTCTAAGACAGCCGTTGGCATGCTGGGAGGTGTAGTTTTGAAAAAGCTGGAGAGCCACAGTTTGAACCCCACTGGTCTAAGACCTGATCAGCAGCTCCAAAACCCAGTGGGCCCTGAACCTGTAGATGAAGAACTCCCAGCATGTTCAGACGCAACGCAGCAGCATCTGTGGCAGCAGGAGCCTGGGATCACCAAAAACCGTCTGGGAAAACTCCATCAGTATATAAGAGAACATTCAAACAGCGATGATGATGATGATAAAAGTAACAACTTCAAAACGGAACCGGAGATCAAAGGAAAGGAAAGAAAAAGAATATAAAAAACAAATATAATATCTCTGTATACAGAAAAAAAAAGGAAGGACAAAAGTAGAACATAAACTGGGTAGATTTTTGGAGTCCACTGGTGCTATCAGATGCTGAGCCCCCTCCATTCTCAGGCTAAAATAGCATCAGCCATATTGGATCCTCTTCAGATGACATGGAGATAAGCGGTGTCAGAGATGATCAGCAGTTGCCCCTCTTTCCATATATGGTGGCATTAGATTACTAGATCTACACTATCTGAAACACGGCCTGATCAGATGGATCCAGATCTCTATAGAGAAACATGTCCTGGTCAGATGGATCCAGATCTCTATAGAGAAACATGGCCTGGTCAGATGGATCCAGATCTCTATAGAGAAACATGGCCTGGTCAGATGGATCCAGATCTCTATAGAGAAACATGTCCTGGTCAGATGGATCCAGATCTCTATGGAGAAACATGGCCTGATCAGATGGATCCAGATCTCTATAGAGAAACATGGCCTGGTCAGATGGATCCAGATCTCTATAGAGAAACATGTCCTGGTCAGATGGATCCAGATCTCTATAGAGAAACATGGCCTGGTCAGATGGATCCAGATCTCTATAGAGAAACATGGCCTGGTCAGATGGATCCAGATCTCTATAGAGAAACATGGCCTGGTCAGATGGATCCAGATCTCTATAGAGAAACATGACCTGGTCAGATGGATCCAAATCTCTATAGAGAAACATGACCTGGCCAGATGGATCCAGATCTCTATAGAGAAACATGGCCTGGTCAGATGGATCCAGATCTCTATAGAGAAACATGACCTGGCCAGATGGATCCAGATCTCTGTAGAAAAACATGGTCTGGTCAGATGGATCCAGATCTCTATAGAGAAACATGGCCTGGTCAGATGGATTCAGATCTCTGTGGAGAAACATGACCTGGTCAGATGGATCCAGATCTCTGTGGATAAACATGTCCTGGTCAGATGGATCCAGATCTCTATAGAGAAACATGACCCGGTCAGATGGATCCAGATCTCTGTGGAGAAACATGGTCTGGTCAGATGGATCCAGATCTCTATAGAGAAACATGACCTGGTCAGATGGATTCAGATCTCTGTGGAGAAACATGACCTGGTCAGATGGATCCAGATCTCTGTGGATAAACATGGCCTGGTCAGATGGATCCAGATCTCTAGAGAGAAACATGGCCTGGTCAGATGGATCCAGATCTCTATAGAGAAACATGTTCTGGTCAGATGGATCCAGATCTCTACAGAGAAACATGGCCTGGTCAGATGGATCCAGATCTCTATAGAGAAACATGTCCTGGTCAGATGGATCCAGATCTCTATAGAGAAACATGGCCTGGTCAGATGGATCCAGATCTCTGTAGAGAAACATGGCCTGGTCAGATGGATCCAGATCTCTATAGAGAAACATGACCTGGTCAGATGGATCCAGATCTCTGTGGAGAAACATGACCTGGTCAGATGGATCCAGATCTCTGTAGAGAAACATGGCCTGGTCAGATGGATCCAGATCTCTATAGAGAAACATGGCCTGGTCAGATGGATCCAGATCTCTATAGAGAAACATGTCCTGGTCAGATGGATCCAGATCTCTATAGAGAAACATGGCCTGGTCAGATGGATCCAGATCTCTATAGAGAAACATGACCTGGTCAGATGGATCCAGATCTCTGTGGAGAAACATGACCTGGTCAGATGGATCCAGATCTATATAGAGAAACATGACCTGGTCAGATGGATCCAGATCTCTATAGAGAAACATGTCCTGGTCAGATGGATCCAGATCTCTATAGAGAAACATGACCTGGTCAGATGGATCCAGATCTCTATAGAGAAACATGGTCTGGTCAGATGGATCCAGATCTCTATAGAGAAACATGACCTGGTCAGATGGATCCAGATCTCTAGGGCGCCATACCGATGTGAGGCTCAGAATTTGGCACATGCAGCATGAATGTCTAACCCCTTCCTGTGTGAACAGTGCAGGCTTGGGGGGGGGGGGAAGACGCGTAATGGCTGTCCGGGCATGCTGGGAGTTGTAGTTTTGCAACAGCTGAAGACACACTCTTTGAAAAAAATTGTAGTAGTAGAATCTATACCATGATGCAGGAATTTCTGAAAGCCAGATGCGTTTCTAATATGGAAAGGGGGGGGGGGGGGGGGTTGCGGGGGTCGGAGACATTCGTTATATATGCAATGAACCTGTATATAACAGTTTAAAAGAGTACTCCGGTGGAAATAACAGATTTGTAAATTACTTCTATTAAAAAAATCTTAATCCTTCCAGTACTTATTAGCGGCTGTATGCTACAGAGGAAATTTTTTTATTTATTTATTTTTTTAGATTTCTCTTCCGTCACAACCACACAGTGCTCTCTGCTGTCTATTTTAGGAACTGTCCAGAGTAGGAGAAAATCCCTATAGCAAACATATGCTGCTCTGGACAGTTCCTAAAATGGACAGAGATGTCAGCAGAGAGCACTGTGGTCGTCACAGAAGAGAAAACCAAAAATAAAAAGAATTTCCTCTGTAGTATACAGCCGCTAAGAAGTACTGGAAGGATTAAGATTTTTTTTTTTTTTTTTTTTTTTAAATAGAAGTCATTTACAAATCTGTTTAACTTTCTGGCACCAGTTGATTTAATAAAAATAAAATAAAAAAAACGTTTTCCACCGGAGTACCCCTTTAACCCATTCCTACTTTCCCCAGCTCAGGCTCATATATCGGAGCTTGATCCGCCTTTGCCTTCCCTTCCATTGTTCCTCGCGGGGGACCAGGTGCAGCTTCACAATGCGAGACAACGACAAGAGACAACACTGCGTCAGCCACAAACCGAGACTCCATAAAACACTCTTTATTCTAGAACACACATATATATATATTCCCATCATGCTATATACAAAAGGAAGAACACACACACAAAAAAAAATAAAAAAATTAAAGGGCATACCGTGAAGGATATAAGTGCCGCACAGTCTGGTAAGCGCCGATATCAACTTGTTCCTTGTGGCTACATAGAAAGTTCTAGAACATTCTTGCTCATAGTTACAAAAACAAACAAAAATTCACAGTATACATAGAAAAATGAAGGTGAAAAAGAGAAATATGCAAAAATATAATAAAGAATAAAATAAAATTAACTAAAAATCAGGGAGCGGCAAATCTTTCCATTATAGTTTTTTTTTCCTCATAAGTCAGTTCCATTTTGTAGTATTTCGGTCAGTAATTTTAACTAAAGACCAGGTGTGAACATCGCCTTAAAGGGGGGAGAGTCAGGATTGAATTCTTTATTTTGCGCAGCTGATTTTGCTACCTGTTCACGTCAATGGTTGGCAAAAAAAATCAGCTGACGGAAAAATATGCAGCAGACTCTGTCCGTGTGAACAGACCGGAACAAAAAAAAAAAAAGAAGGAACAGCGCCACCCCTGTCCTCAGGCTGTATGTGGTATTGCAGTTCAGTTGTTTATAGTGAATAGAGCCAAGTTGTAATACTGCACATAACTTGAGGGGCTGTTTTTTTTAAATTTTTTTTTTCCTGGAACAAATTAGCTTTATTTTTCTATTCCTGGATTAAACACTTTCATAAACTGCAACAATGATAGAAAAAATTTAAATAAAAAAAAAAAATAGGACAAGTAGAGGATCCCTTTAAATATTTTCCAGCATGTAGAGCAGAGTTTCCCAGCCAGTGAGCCTGCAGCTGTTGCAAAACTACAACTCCCAGCATGCCCGGACAGCCAAAGGCTGTCCGGGCATGCTGGGAGTTGTAGTTTTGCAACAGCTGGAGGCACACCGGTTGGGAAACACTGATATAGAGGATATGTAGTGCATTAAATATATACTATATTTATAAAATGTATTGACTGTAGTGTAGGCCTGCTTCATATCTGGGGAGTCTGGGAAAGCTGGGTGGTGGTCACCCAGCTTTCCCATGTTTATTTTTTTTATTTTTTTTTGTAACCATCACTGCCATTGCGGCACAAAAGGACATGGGGGGGGGGGGGGGGGAGCAGGATGGATCTATTGCACTGGAGAACATGGACAATTTCCCTTCTTCGCCACTGCACAGGGCAGGGTTAAATGACTAGTGACTATACATGACGTGACAGCATTCATGCGTTAAGGTTTCTGCACTGCCGAGGACATGACGTACTGAGGGTCCCATCGCTCACGTCTACGTCCCGGCTCCAGCAAACCATAGTCCTTGCTTGTAATAGACACATCCTCAGCCCGGCAGACACAGCGCCTCTTTCCTATACGGCTCCCGGAACTTAATACGGTCGGAAGTTCCAATAGCTGGAAAATATGGAGATCTGAGAAGAGAAGGAAGCACCCGTTACTGGTGTGTAGGCAGAACTTGAACAGCTCCCCCTAGTGGCCAGGTGGTATAAAAGCACCATGCAACTCCATACAGCATTGTTTTATTTGGGTACAGCTGCAGTCATTTGTTTCATTACTGTAATTGGGTCATGTGATCACCAGTCTGACCCACTGAAAATCACTAAGGGAGATCAAATGGCTTCTCTCATTTCTCAGAGGCCTTTTTAAAAAAAAAAAAAAATAAAGCGATCTGATTGGTTGATATGGGTAACTGGTCAACTTTTCCTCTGCACAGGTTCTGATAAACCTTCCCACTGTGCTTAATGTGTCAGAGGAAGTGGTCAGTTCTGAGTCAGCTGACTTCCTGTGATACAGGATGACATCACCCATCAGATCCCTCCTGCTAGCTTCCAGACTCCTCCCCTCCCAGATCTGTATACTGCTGCTCTCTATACGAGATCAGGATATATAGTAGTTATACACCTTGTATACACCTTCCATCTAGCTCTATCTCTTATGGGATCAGGATATAGTTCTACCCTTCAGCTCTGTATACTGCTGCTGTTATCTCTATGGGATCAGGATATATAGTAGTTATACACCTCTCTTCCAGCTCTATCTGTATACTGCTGCCTTTATGGGATCAGTATATAAAGAAATGATACACTACCCAAGGAAGTGTTCACACATTGCGGTTTTTATTTTATTTTATTTTCCCATCTGTTTATGGTCGCGATTTTCTCAAAACTGCGACAACAATGGTACCATTTTACCAGAAAATCCCAGAAAAATGTCATTTTTGCCAAGATATTTAAAAAAATCTGGAAAAAAAAATGCAACACGTGAACACAGCCTAAAGACTTTAAATCTTCATAACACAATTGTGATTATAGGTCAAAATCTCTTTCATCTCTAAAAGCCATCAAAACTGCACATGATGGGAACTGACTCCAACCCACTTGTATGTCTAATCACCAGTTCACCTAGGTGACCTCCAGCACCAGCAGCCTAATAAGTTGGCCAGGTGTAGTGATAAGACACCACAACCTCTCTCTGCACAGAGGATTCATGTAGGCAGCATTAGTAAATAATTTCACTGATAGAATTGCAATCAGTATGACTGCAAACCCATACCTGCAACATCGGCTATAATAGGTAAGCACAAGGTATACACAAGAACCTCTACAATATTCTCTAATAGCATGTGCTGCAATATATTTATATATAATATATAATATTGCAGCACATGCTATTATTAGAGAATATTGTAGAGGTTCTTGTGTATACCTTGTGCTTACCTATTATAGCCGATGTTGCAGGTATGGGTTTGCAGTCCTACTGATTGAAATTCTATCAGTGAAATTTTTTTGCATATATATTTATTATGTGCAAAAATAAATAAATAAAATAAAACAGGAATGCTTCATGGTAGTATTCTCTAACCTGTTGTTGCAAAACCACAACTCCCATCATACCCAAGACCTTACTAGACTAGTGTTTCTCAATCTGCGGCTCTCCAGCTTCTGCAAAACGACAACTGTAGTCGTCGTTATGCAACAGCTGGAGAGCCACAGGTTGGGAAACACTGACTTAGAAAAAGGCGAGAAGGGTTAAAGCGTTCCTGGTAACCAGAAGTCCCAAACACAATAGCTTCAAGTGCTCAGTTATAGCAGATATTTGCTGTATAGCAGTGTTTCCCAACCTGTGCTTCTCCAGCTGGGGCAAAACTACAACTCCCATTATACCCTGTCACCACATGATGGGAGTTGTGTTTTTTGCAAGAGGTGAAGAGGCGCAGGTTGGAGAACACTGGATGACTGCTAAAACAGGATTTAAAAAAGGGGGTACTCCGCTGCCTGAGCGTTGGCAACATTTTGTTCCGAATGCTTGGAGCGGGTGGCGGGGTCGTGACATCACGCCATGCCCCCTCAATGAAAGTCTATGGGAGTGGCTGTGCCACGCCCCCTCCCATAGACTTTCATTGAGGGGGCGTGGCATGATGAGGTGGGGGCGTGGTTGTGATGTCACAACCCTGTCGCCCGCACCAAGCATTCTAAACGAACTTCGGGTGCTGCACAGAGATCGTGGGGGGGTCCAAGCAATCGGACCCCCGCGATCAGACATCCTTTGGATAGGGGGATGAGATGTCTAGGGGCGGAATACCCTTTTAACTTTTACTTCTCTAGTCGCATCCAAAGCTACACAAAGAATTTGCCTGGTTTTCTGTTGCTGTAGAGCAGTGCATTCTGGGAGCCTAGGCAACAGGCTTGGGTTGCATGGTTGACAGCAAGGTGGGGACTTGACATGTGCTGGTTTTCAAGGTCTTGTGGCAGAATTCTAAATAAAAGCTTTGGATGTGATTTTAGAGAGAATTAAAGGGGTACTCCGGTGGAAAACTTTATTTATTTATTTTTTAAATGAACTGGTGCCAGAAAGTTAAAACAGACTTGTAAATTACTTCCATTAAAAAATGGTTAAATTACTTCCATTAAAAATCTTTACCCTTCCAGTACTTATTAGCGGCTGTATGCTACAGAGGAAATGCTTTGCCTTTTGAATTTCTTTTTTGTCTTGTCCACAGTGCTCTCTGCTGACACCTTTGTCCGTGTCAGGAACTGTCCAGAGCAGCATAGGTTTGCTATGGGGATTTTCTCCTGCTCTGGACAGTTCCTGATACGGACAGAGGTGTCAGCAGAGATCACTGTGGACAAGACAATAAAAGTAATTCAAAAAGAAAAGAATTTCCTCCGTAGAATACAGCTGCTAATAAGTACTGGAAGGATAAAGATATTTTTTTTTTTAATAGAGGTAATTTACAAATCTGTTTAACTTTCTGGCACCAGTTGATTTAAATAGAAAATACCCCTTTAAGAGGGGGCTCATTCCCTCCAAACTCATGCTCACCAAAGCGGTCAGGGGCATGATGGGAGTTGTAGTTTTGCACAGGATGGAGAACACTGCCTTATGGCACAGATTTACCTATACTTTGATGATAAACTGCATTGTGCTTTATACTTACATTCAAAGCGGTCAGGGGCATGATGGGAGTCGTAGTTTTTATAACACCCGGAGAGGCACCGGTTGGAGAAACCTTACAGCATAAAGTTACCTATAATCTGATCATGAATTTCATTGTATTTTAAACTCCAATCACATAGGAAGTGGCCGGGGCATGATGGGAGTTGTAGTTTTGCTACAGGTAAGGGATGACTGGTTTGAGGAGATGTACCTTGTCCTTTAGTTGCTGGCAGAGCTGCAGAGATACGGTGAAGAAGACCAAGGCGTCATTCAACCACGGCACCACGCACTCCACTTTATGGACTTGGCTGACCTCGAAGCGCTGGTTGTTCAGCTCACTGTGACGGGTACAGAAAATAAGTAATGAGTTCAGAGGGATCCAGCTATTCTCCAATCACATCCAGAGCTGTATTCAGAATTCTGCTACCTGCCCTTGGAAACAGACACAGGTCCTGTCCACCCTGCTGTCAGTCATGGGACCCAACACACCTGTCATGTGGACTCCCAGAATGCATTGCTCTATAGGAGCAGAAAACTGGGCTAATTATTTGTGGAGCTTTGGATGTGACTAGAGGAGAAAATTTAAATCCATAACTAAATTTAAATCCTTGCTTCTAGACCCTTCCCCTTCCAGATCTGTATACTGCTGTTATCTCTATGGGATCAGGATATATAGTAGTTATACACTTCCTCTCCAGCTCTGTCTGTATACTGCTGCTGCCATTTCTATGGGATCAGGATATATAGTAGTTATACACCTCCCCTCCAGCTCTATCTGTATACTGCTGCTATCTCTATGGGATCAGGATATATAGTAGTTATACACCTCCCCTTCAGCTTTATCTGTATACTGCTGCTATCTCTATGGGATCAGGATATATAGTAGTTATACACCTCCTCTCCAGCTCTATCTGTATACTGCTGCTATCTCTATGGGATCAGGATATATAGTAGTTATACACCTCCCCTCCAGCTCTATCTGTATACTGCTGCTGCTATCTCTATGGGATCAGGATATATAGTAGTTATACACCTCCCCTCCAGCTCTAGCTGTATACTGCTGCTGCAATCTCTATGGGATCAGGATATATAGTAGTTATACACCTCCCCTCAAGCTCTATCTGTATACTGCTGCTGCTATCTCTATGGGATCAGGATATATAGTAGTTATACACCTCCCCTCAAGCTCTATTTGTATACTGCTGCTATCTCTATGGGATCAGGATATATAGTAGTTATACACCTCCCCTCCAGCTCTATCTGTATACTGCTGCTATCTCTATGGGATCAGGATATATAGTAGTTATACACCTCCCCTTCAGCTTTATCTGTATACTGCTGCTATCTCTATGGGATCAGGATATATAGTAGTTATACACCTCCCCTCCAGCTCTATCTGTATACTGCTGCTGCTATCTCTATGGGATCAGGATATATAGTAGTTATACACCTCCCCTCCAGCTCTAGCTGTATACTGGCTGTGAATAGAGAAGCAAAAGTTAAATCCAGAACTACTGAGACGGGTAGTCCAGCAAGCCCTAAGGATATAAACAAAAAAATAAAAAGCACATCATATCCCCTATCCACAGTATACGGGATAAGTGTCTGACTGCAGGGGGTCCATCCTCTCGGACCCCCATCTTCCGGCACTGAGTGGAGTGGTGGACGGCGCCCGCGTACATTGCTTAGGGGTCTCCAGTGCTTCCATTGAGAATGAATGGTTGGGGGCGCAGTCCACTGCTCCACTCAGCAGGGGGAGTCAGGGCTCTGTTCTACACATCCCTGGGGGTCCCAGTGGTCAGACCCCTTGCAATCTGACACTTATCACCTATCCTGTAAATAGGGGATAGATATATCTTTATTTATTTATTTAATTTATTTTAGGGTTGGATTACCCCTTGAGTGGGGCGGAGCCTGACTAAGAATTTATGTGTCAAGCACCACCCCTTCATTGGTGGGGGTCCAAACAATGTGTCTCCAGCTGTTGCAAAAATACAACTCCCAGCATGCCCGGACAGCCAACGGCTGTCTGGGCATGCTGGGAGTTGTAGTTTTGCAACAGCTGGAGACACACTGTTAGGAAAACCCTGCCTAGTGAGTGTAAGCTCCCGGACCCCCCCCCACCAATAAGAACTTCTAATATGGCTCCACACTCTGGTTACGAGCCATAAGCAGGACACAAGGATACAGAGCGATTATACTCACAACATGGCTCCTGGATTGTGAAGGACAGAGCTGCCGGCTGGTCGGAAGTTCTAGAAGGGAAGGAAACAATAGTGAGAATACAGTAAACTGGTGCCAACTGCACTGGCACGATAGGGGCCGTGAGCTCTGCTACATCTGTGCCATGGAAGCTGTGCTTGGAGAACAGGCCCAAAGCCAAAACAACACTATCTAGATCAGTGTTTCCCAACCAGGGTGACTCCAGCTGTTGCAAAACTACAATCTCCAGCATGCACGGACAGCTTTCGGCTGATATACAGTATACAGATAGAGCTGGTGGGGGGGGGGGGGTATATAAATATTATATATCCTGATCCCATAGAGATAGCCGCAGTATACAGATAGAGCTGGAGGGGAGGGGTATAACTACTATATATCCCGATACCATAGAGAAAGCAGCAGTATACAGGAAGAGCTGGAGGGGAGGTGTATAACTACTGTACTGTATATCCTTATTCCATAAAGATAACAGCAGCAGTATAAAAAAACTTCCTCTGTAGCATACAGCAGCTGATAAGTACTGGAAGGATTAATATTTATATTGGATTTCTGACAGGTCTGACATTCCGGTGTATTTTCCGTTGATGAGACTTTGAGACTTTCCAATAAAATAGTCTCAGTTGATAAATTCCTGACCACTGCATTTTATCCTCTATTTTAGACCAAATTACTATTTCTGCGGAGAAGGGCTCTAAAGCAAAAGTTACATAAAAGTCTCAACTAAAAAAAAGACAGACTTTCTGAAAGACAAATATAGACTGCCTAAACAGTTTGATAAATGTCCCCCCCCCCCCCCCTTTATGTATCCTGATCCTATACAGATAGCAGCAGTACACAGATCTGGGAGGGGAGGGGGTCTGGGAACTATAAGGAGGGATCTTCACAGGAAGTCTGTGCTTAATGTGTCAGAGGAAGTGTCCTGGGTCAGTTAGGATTTTCTGTTAGACTGGTGATCACATGACCCATTTACAACAACGAAACAAAAACGGCACAGTTGGAATAGCGATGGTGCTGCAAATTCTGGCAGGTCTGAACACATTCTTCTCCTACCATGAGCCCTGTGGAGCAGCACCTTCTTGGGGGGGGGGGGGATGTCTTACCTTGGTGGAGTTGGGCTGCAGAGCATGTAGCTGGTAGACCAGGAGGCACAGCTTATTCACATTCACATAGAAATTCAGCAGAACGTCTGAGGGGAGCGACGGGGTGAACATTTTCTAAGGAAAAAAAAGAGAATAAATCAGACACACAACCCAAGAGACAGTAAGTGACCATCGCGAGACTGCAGAATCCAGGAGGCTGCAGAATCCGCATTCAGTCTTACTGATCGCAAAGGGGTTGGTGGTCAGGATCATGTTTTAGTATTGCAGCAAAATTACTTTCTAATCAGTGGTCTCCAGCTGTTGCAAAACTACAACTCCCAGCATGGTCGGACAGCCTTCGGCTGTCCGGCCATGCTGGGAGTTGTAGTTTTGCAACAGCTGGAGAACCATAGTTTGGAGACCACTGGTTTAAAGGGGTACTCCGCCCCTAGACATCTTATCTAGGCACGTGAGACCGTGCCGTCACGACTCCACCCCCGGGTGACGTCACCCCCCGCCCTTCAATGCAAGTCTATGGGAGGGAGCGTGATAGCTGTCACGCCCCCTCCCATAGGCTTGCATTGAGGGGGTGGAGCGTGACGTCACACGGGGGGAGGGGGGCGGAGCCGTGACATCACAATGCTCTGGCCCCGTGATCGACAGTAATCAGACCCGGAGTGAACACGCTACGGGGACTGATTTTAACAGGAGGGGGGGGGGGGGGAGGCGTGCAAGATCATGGGGGTCCCCAGCGGCAAGACCCCCGCGATCAGGCATCTTATGGGGATTTGATGTCTAAGCGCCGGAGTACCCCTTTAAACAGTTGTAGCAGAGCTGAACTTACCAACTAAAGCATGTCCAGACGGTCTGTATTTATTTGAAAAATTCTGGGGCTTGTAGTACTGCTATCAAATCATCCATTGGTCGCTGACTAAACACACCGCTATCTCTCTCTTCTCACCCCCCATACTCACTCTGCTAAGCATGAATGGGTTATTAGGAGAACGAGCCGCCGCCAGACTCTTCTAGCGAAAGATCATCTCCCTGATAGAAGGATCAGGCATGCCCAATCCTTCTCTTTATGAAAAGTCTGGAGGCCGCCATACACAGATGGGTGGGCTGATCCCTCTGTAATTGGCGGGTTTGCCCGACCGTTTTCTAATGTGTAGGAACAGGTTAAGAGGTTATCCAGGAATGGAAAAAACATAGCTGATCCAGAAAAACATTTTTTTATATATCAACTGGCTCCAGAAAGTTAAAAAGATTTGTAAATTACTTCTATTAAAAAAAAAATCTTAATCCTTTCAGTACTTATGAGCTCCTGAAGTTGAGTTGTTCTTTTCTGTCTAAGTGCTCGCTTCTGTCTCGGGAACTGTCCAGAGTAGAAGCAAATCCCCATAGCAAACCTCTTCTACTCTGTGCAGTTCCCTAGACAAGCAGAGATGTCAGCAGAGAGCACTGTTGCCAGACAGAAAACAACAACTCAACTTCAGCAGCTGATAATTATTGGAAGGATTAAGATTTTTTTTTTTTAATAGGAGTAATTTACAAATCTGTTTAACTTTTTTTTTCCCCCCTGGAATACCCCTTTAAAATCACACACACACACACACACACACACACACACACACACACACACACACACCCCAGCACCACCCCTGTCCTCAGGTCATGTCTGGCATTACAACTTGGCTTTATATACTACAATGGAACTGAGCAGCAATACCACACACACAGATGACAGATGCACCTTTTCTCACAGTCCTGTGCTGCACCGTCCCTCTGTTATTCTTACTGGAAATGAAAGAGCCAACTAGATGTTACCACTTGGAAGGAGTGTTCTTGGCACGGTCAGCTCTGATTGGATAATCTCTGACAGTGCTGGGACACGCCCCCAACAGGTAAAAAAATTTCAGTCCTACATTTCCAGTAACAACAACAGAGGAACGGCACAACACCGAGCTATAAGAATCGGCGACCCAGAGTTGTAATTCCATGAGCATACAAGACAGGTCAGGAGAGGCCAATCTTGCCCTCAGGTTGCAGCCCAGTTCCATTAAAGTGAATGGAACAAGGTTGTAATACCACACGCAACCTGAGGAGTAGAGTGGCGCTGTTTTGAATGAAATCAGCAGTGTAATAAGCAGACTTGTTACCGTCAGGCCGCTGGTGGCCACTTCCGGTAATGTCATGGTGGCGGGTGTCGTGAGGCGATTGCGGGCTCTGGTCAACTGCAGCATCACGGCGTCCATCAGCTGCGGGAGAGAAAAAAAAAAAAAAGTGGGCGACATCACAGACGGGTAACCAGATAAGAGGAAGAAACTATAGGATTCTACTGTGTGCATGTGATCGGGGTGACCCCCAGGCACTCACCTTAAGCACCTCTGACCCCGTCTGGAAGGTGTAGTTCTCCCCCCGGTTAGCGAGCAGGTAAATCGCCTGATTCACGTGATTCCTGGCATCCTGAATCTGGAGAAACAAAAATGGAGGAGACATTAGGCCTGTACACCGTATACAGCAGTGGTCTCCAAACTGTGGACCTGCAGCTGTTACAAAACTACAACTCCCAGCATGCCCGGACAGCCAACGGCTGTCCGGGCATGCTGGGAGTTGTAGTTTTGCAACAGCTGGAGACACCCCTGGTTGGGAAACACTGACCTATACTATATACTACAACATGCTGGGAGTTGTAGTTTGCAACAGCTGGAGGCACCCCTGGTTGGGAAACACTGACCTATACCATATACTACTATATAGTCCAACATGCTGGGAGTTGTAGTTTTGCAACAGCTGCAGGTCCATAGTTTGGAGACGTAAAAATATTGGGGTAAGTCTAAGACCGACCTGCTGCATCTTCCATTGTTTGTCCTCCCTGAATGCAAAGTGCAGCAGCTGATTGGTCCTCGCCACCTTCAGGTTCACTTCCTGCAAAGAAAAGAAAAAAAAAAAGTGAGCAAATCAGTCACCGATCCCGCACGAAGCGTGCAAATTTATCTGGCAGCAGAATGTTCATGATGTAGTGGAGCTGGCGGGACGACACAGCAGATCGTTCACCAGTCACCTGCGCTGCATGGCCGTTAAACGGATTATCCAGGAAGAGAGCAATTTTCTTCTAAAACCAGCGCCACCCCTGTCCTCAGGTCATAATAATAATACATTTATATAGCGCCTACAGATTCCGCAGCGCTTACAATTATGGGGTACAAACAAAGACAAGTATCAGACATAAAATTACACAATAACTATTCAAACAAGAGGTGTGGGGATATGCTGGGGGATTATGCTGGGGGATTATGCTGGGGGAATATGTTGGGGGAATATGTTGGGGGAATATGTTGGGGGAATATGTTGGGGGGATATGTTGGGGGGATATGCTGGGGATAGTGACTGGCACAGGGAGGAGGCGTCGGTGTAGTGACTGGCACAGGGAGGAGGCGTCGGTGTAGTGACTGGCACAGGGAGGAGGCGTCGGTGTAGTGACTGGCACAGGGAGGAGGCGTCGGTGTAGTGACTGGCACAGGGAGGAGGCGTCGGTGTAGTGACTGGCACAGGGAGGAGGCGTCGGTGTAGTGACTGGCACAGGGAGGAGGCGTCGGTGTAGTGACTGGCACAGGGAGGAGGCGTCGGTGTAGTGACTGGCACAGGGAGGAGGCGTCGGTGTAGTGACTGGCACAGGGAGGAGGCGTCGGTGTAGTGACTGGCACAGGGAGGAGGCGTCGGTGTAGTGACTGGCACAGGGAGGAGGCGTCGGTGTAGTGACTGGCACAGGGAGGAGGCGTCGGTGTAGTGACTGGCACAGGGAGGAGGCGTCGGTGTAGTGACTGGCACAGGGAGGAGGCGTCGGTGTAGTGACTGGCACAGGGAGGAGGCGTCGGTGTAGTGACTGGCACAGGGAGGAGGCGTCGGTGTAGTGACTGGCACAGGGAGGAGGCGTCGGTGTAGTGACTGGCACAGGGAGGAGGCGTCGGTGTAGTGACTGGCACAGGGAGGAGGCGTCGGTGTAGTGACTGGCACAGGGAGGAGGCGTCGGTGTAGTGACTGGCACAGGGAGGAGGCGTCGGTGTAGTGACTGGCACAGGGAGGAGGCGTCGGTGTAGTGACTGGCACAGGGAGGAGGCGTCGGTGTAGTGACTGGCACAGGGAGGAGGCGTCGGTGTAGTGACTGGCACAGGGAGGAGGCGTCGGTGTAGTGACTGGCACAGGGAGGAGGCGTCGGTGTAGTGACTGGCACAGGGAGGAGGCGTCGGTGTAGTGACTGGCACAGGGAGGAGGCGTCGGTGTAGTGACTGGCACAGGGAGGAGGCGTCGGTGTAGTGACTGGCACAGGGAGGAGGCGTCGGTGTAGTGACTGGCACAGGGAGGAGGCGTCGGTGTAGTGACTGGCACAGGGAGGAGGCGTCGGTGTAGTGACTGGCACAGGGAGGAGGCGTCGGTGTAGTGACTGGCACAGGGAGGAGGCGTCGGTGTAGTGACTGGCACAGGGAGGAGGCGTCGGTGTAGTGACTGGCACAGGGAGGAGGCGTCGGTGTAGTGACTGGCACAGGGAGGAGGCGTCGGTGTAGTGACTGGCACAGGGAGGAGGCGTCGGTGTAGTGACTGGCACAGGGAGGAGGCGTCGGTGTAGTGACTGGCACAGGGAGGAGGCGTCGGTGTAGTGACTGGCACAGGGAGGAGGCGTCGGTGTAATGACTGGCACAGGGAGGAGGCGTCGGTGTAGTGACTGGCACAGGGAGGAGGCGTCGGTGTAGTGACTGGCACAGGGAGGAGGCGTCGGTGTAGTGACTGGCACAGGGAGGAGGCGTCGGTGTAATGACTGGCACAGGGAGGAGGCGTCGGTGTAGTGACTGGCACAGGGAGGAGGCATCGGTGTAGTGACTGGCACAGGGAGGAGGCATCGGTGTAGTGACTGGCACAGGGAGGAGGGGTCGGTGTAGCGGCTGGAGAGGAAGATGAGTCTGGCTGCGGCATTAAGGATGGACTGGAGAGGAGAGAGTTTGGAGAAAGGAAGGACTATTAGTAAAGAGTTACAGTAGTCCAGGCGGGAGTGAATCAAAGCAATAATGAGAGTTTTAGCAGATTCAGTAGTGAGAAACGGGCGGATTCTGGAAATGTTTTTGAGATGCAGGTGACAAGAACGTGAAAGAGACTGAATATGGGGAGTGAACACATGGTCATGTGTGGTATTACAACTTGGCTTCATTCACTTAAATGGAACTCAGCTGCAATACCACACACAACCTGAGCATAGGTGTGGCGCTGTTTTTTTTTGGAAGAAATCAGCTCTGTTTTAAGCATTTTTTGCCGTGTTCTCAAGGCAGTATGTCCTCACGGAAAAGTATGGAAGGCTGTCCGCGCATGCTGGGAGTTGAAGTTTCCAGCTGGAGGTACTCTGGTTGGGAAACACTGGAGGATGTGACCCCCCCCCCACCCTGAGATACTCACCGCCTGGCACAGGGTGTCTCCTTGCAGCGTCAGGACACCTTTCACCTGGTCGGTGCTGAGGACAGAGAAGGAGCAGAGTCACCTATCGCCATCTGGGCCTGATCCAAAGCCTCTCCCGCACCATCACTTACCTGGAGCTTCCCAAGACAAAGTTCTCCTGCTTGGTGGCGCCATCTGCAGTCCCGCTGGGCAAGGTGAACCTCCGAGATGCCTCCTAATAAGGACATTGTAGGATTAGAACCACCGTATAGGACACCATAAACATGGCGGCACAACATTTACACAATATTCCGGCGTCTACAGGACAAAACCATGCCGGACTATCAGACAACAGTGCGATCATGGAGTACGAGCGCCATTCACACACTATGTGGAGGAAACTGATCGGATCCGATAGGTGAGGAAGAGCGGACGTGGCGGCAGCCATATTGTGTGAGCGTTTTTTGGTCATGTGACCCGCGGCGTACCTTTAAGATGTCCTGCAGCTGCTTGAGAACAGAGTGCACCTCCTCCTTCAGGAGCCACTTGAACTCTTCTTCCTGCAAAACAGAGGACAGAGTAAAGTTAAAGGGGTACTCCGGTGGAAAACTTTTTTTTTGTTTTTAAATCAACTGGTGCCAGAATGTTAAAGGGAATCTGTCATCAGAATCACCCGCACTAAACATGTTACACAGGCTTGTAGTGCGGGTGATCCTGATTAAAACGCTCCTTACCTGGTTAAAAATGGTTCAGCGCTTCTTCAGATATCTATATTTTTAGTTTTCTGTTATTCCCTGGCTTGGGACTCAGTGGGAGGAGTTATCATCTCGGACTCGGCCACACGTCATTCTAGATGGGCGGAGCTGCTGCCCGGCTCATGAATATTCATGAACTTACACCAAGAAAGAAGAATTAGACTACGAGGATAAGGTCATGAATATTCATGAGCCGGGGGCGGCAGCTCCGCCCAGTTAGAATGACATGTGGCCGAGTCCGAGATGATAACTCCTCCCACTGAGTCCCAAGCCAGGGAATAACAGAAAACTAAAAATATAGATATCTGAAGAAGCGCTGAACCATTTTTAACCAGGTAAGAAGCGTTTTAATCAGGATCACCCGCACTACAAGCCTGTGTAACACGTTTAGTGCGGGTGATTCTGATGACAGATTTCCTTTAAACGGTTTGTAATTTACTTCTATTTAAAAATCTTAATCCTTCCAGTACTTATCAGCTGC
Organism: Hyla sarda; assembly: GCF_029499605.1. Classification (NCBI taxonomy): domain Eukaryota; kingdom Metazoa; phylum Chordata; class Amphibia; order Anura; family Hylidae; genus Hyla; species Hyla sarda. The sequence goes on along the minus strand of NC_079196.1, from coordinate 219,961,823 downwards.
TGTATACTACAGAGGAAGTTATTTAGTTCTTTCCAGTCTGACCACAGTGCTCTCTGCTGACACCTCTGTCCATGTCAGGAACTGTCCAGATCAGGAGCAAATCCCCATAACAAACCTATTCTGCTCTGGACAGAGGTGTCAGCAGAGAGCCCTGTGGTCAGACAGAAAAGAAGTTCAAAAAGAAAAGAACTGTGAAGCATACAGCAGCTGATAAGTACTGGAAGGATTAAGATGTTTAAATAGAAGTAATTTACAAATCTGTAGAACTTTCTGGCACCAGTTGATTAAAAAATAAAAATTCCACCGGAGTACCCCTTTAAGGGGGCAAAGTGATGCCGTTTAGTGTATACAGCTCCTATGCAGATACAGACGCCTCCTAGCGTACGCGCTAAACACCTCTATGGGGGTCAACAGTCAGATGGAGGCCTAAACCCCTGCTCAGGTTGCACATGTAATAGCTCTGTGCTGTCAGCCCCAGGCCCTTTGCCTTGCTGTTTGCTGTCCGGGCATGCTGGGTGTCACGATCACACCCTATCGGTCCAGCCAAGACGCTAGAGAGAGTGTGATGGTGAAAGGGTTAAGGCCACCAGACCTCTGGGTATCCACTACTAGTCCCAGCAAGTCACCAAATTAACCCTTAGATAAACGTGTTTCCACCAGAGCTGCCTTCAGAAAGGTGAGCTCCTATATTTAGAGATCAAAGACCAGAGCTAATTAATTAAACATTTAATCCGATAAAAGATATCACAGTGCTGACTATATAAAAATACAGAAACAAATGACATACAGTTACAAAAATTTATAAAAGAGTTTAGCAAGACAAGTTCAGAAAACAAAAGAGGAAGTTCTTACAGCATGATGATATAGCAGTCCATGAGAGTGAGTTCCAGCTGTTCTTAGGATGGTCTTGTCAGCTTATGGCCCAGCCTTGAACACCCCGAGTCTAGCATTGTTAAATATTATATATCTGCCTTTTTGGAGGGAGACTCCATTCCCCCCTCCCCTCTGATCCCACCAGGGGGGCATCTCTGTTGCTTCAAAGGGCCTCTGACTTCAAAAGGAGATACAAACAAACAGCCAGACCCCCAATAAAATGCAATACACAAAAGGATTCACCGTCTGAATGACCCCTCACCCATGTCCTGGATAATCCATCACACACAGTTATTTATAATACACATATAGGATTTTAATAACCTGACACCTCCCCCTTATGATGGGGATAGAGAGATCTGGCCTCTCCAGGCTGATAGATCTGTCTCCCTTAACCATCTATTTCTCTTCTTGACACCACAGGCCCTGCATTCACAGGCAGAGATGGCACTGAAGGGGCCCATTTCCTCATTTATCTGCCTTTTCTTTGCAGCTAAGATCTGTGGATTGATCTCCACATCCTGAAGGGATCCCTGGCTCTTAGCTTCCTCCACTAGGTCCAGTAGGGGATCACTACCCAGCATTCCTCTGGTGCACTACATACACTGAGTACCACCTCCTCAGGGTCATAGTATGCCATATTAATGTGGTACTGTCTCGGCCTCTGACCTTTCTCATCAAGGGCAACTACATATGTGGTGGGTTCTAGGCGCTGCAGAATGGGGAAGGGATCCTCCCAGGCAGCCTGCAACTTATTCTGCCTGATGGGGTTCAGAACCATTCCCTTCTGTCCCACTTCATAGACCCGGTCCCTTGCATTGTGATCGTACCAGTACTTCTGCCTGGACTGTGCTGCTATGAGCTTGTCCTGTACCAGCCCAGTCAGTGCCGGCATCCTGTCCCTGAATCTCAGAACATACTCCACCACAGAAGTCTCAGGGGCATGTAGCCCCCCTTCCCATTCTTCCCTAACTAAATCTCGGGGTCCCCGCACTTTGTGACCATATAATAACTCAAAGGGCGAGAAACCTGTGGGCTCTTGGGGTACCTCCCTGTAAGCAAATAACAGATGGGGTAAATACTTTCCCCAGACTCTGCCCTCCGATTGTACAAATGTTTTTAGCATTTGTTTCAAGGCGCCATTGTTACCGGACACTCTGCAAACCAATGTAGAGGGTTGTGATCAGTTATGACAGTAAAATCCCTTCCGTACAGGTATGGCTGTAATTTTTGCAGAGCCCAGACCACAGCTAGACATTTCTTCTCTATGACCACATAGGCCACTCCCAAATGTCCTGCCAGGGGGGTCTCATGGGCCAACCTCAGCAGCTCTTTCCTGTACTGCCTAGGAACCACGAACGGCCTCTCTCCCTCCTGGGCCCCTAGCATGCCTTTGGAAAGGGACTCCCAGTACAAGATTTCATTTTCCCAATATACCCGATGCCCATCTGTGTCAACAGCTGTATGTTCTTGATTAGAGAAAGAAAAGGGAACAAAAGGGAACAGAAGACCAGCGCACTCTGTGCCGTTACCTCATGGGGATATGAGTAAAGTGGAACGGGAATGAAAACTGCTCACCTTTTCGTGTCGCGCTGCGAGCGCGACACCGTTGTAGGCTTTGTATAGAACTATGGTGATCCGCGGCAGCCTGTGTCCTTCCGTTTCTCGAGATAGTCGAGGCGGTTCAGTCAAGATGCGAGTTCTGTGTTCATGGCAGAGGTCACAGATTAGAAAAATCGGATACTTCTCTGGCGCTCGCAGGATCCGTGTTGGTGGTCAATCAGGTAAAGACTCCAGGTTTGATAAAGAGTTCAGTCTTTATTTCTTCATAAAAAACAGACAACGCGTTTCGAGGGGTCACCCCTCTTCCTCAGGTCATGGCCCATGACCTGAGGAAGAGGGGGTGACCCCTCGAAACGCGTTGTCTGTTTTTTATGAAGAAATAAAGACTGAACTCTTTATCAAACCTGGAGTCTTTACCTGATTGACCACCAACACGGATCCTGCGAGCGCCAGAGAAGTATCCGATTTTTCTAATCTGTGACCTCTGCCATGAACACAGAACTCGCAACATCTGTATGTTCAGCACGTTGTCTCAGCCCTTCAAGGGAAGGGTCACTGCGCAGAGCTTCCCGGAAATGCTAATTTCCCTCCCCCATCTCGTGGTATCAGGGAGCACATTTCCCCCAGGTGAACTAGCATCTCTACCTTCCTCTGCTGGAGCTTGCAAGTCGCATAGCTTGCCCCTTGCATCACCATCCTCCCTTCCTTTTAAAGCTGCAGCCCTGGCACGCTGCTGACGCGTTACCACTGCCCCCATTGGTATGCCTCCCTGGGGTTTACCTTCCTCCCCCTCAGTTCCAGACATAACAATGTTACAGGCATCATACACAGGGCTATCACTCCTTCCCTCCTCCTCCTTAGGCTCACAGGATTGGGACATATCACTCACTGCTGGTCCCTCCTCCTTAAATGTCACCAGGGGCACACCAACCCCCCCCCCCCCCAGCCCATCTCCACTAGGTTTTGGCAATGCATTGTCACCACATTTTACAAAACACCCCTTTTCACTTTAGGAAAACATTACTGGTTCAGTCACAGGTAAACATATATCAATCCCCTGCACTCCCTCCCAGTGTCTCCCAAAGTCTCGCACAGTACCTCAGAATGAACAGGGCTCTCTCCTAGCCCATCCGGTGTGCAGGTAGTGTCCTCTGGAGCATAATGACAGAGCATCCGACCCAAATCATTCCCCAGCAGAACATTAACAGGGATGTCCTCAGAGACCCCCACCTCCCGCAAACCTTTGCCTGTACCCCAATCCAGGTACACACGGGCCATGGGCACAGCAGGCCGCACACCTCCAATTCCTTTTAAAGCCGTGGTTCCTCCACGGATGATGTCCTCTGTATCCACCACTTCAGGCCGCACCAAGGTAAATGAGGCTCCAGAATCTCGCAAACCCACTGTCACCCGGTCACCCACAGTTACACTCTGCAGGTTATCCGCTCTTTTCTCCACCGCTCCGGACACCAGAAGAACGGCTGTGTGTCCTCCAGCTACTGGTGGAGAATTATTTTTGTTGGGGCAATTGGCACTCAGGTGCCCAAAATTGTTGCATCTGTAACATCGGCGGGTGTCCCCCTGACCCAATGTGGCTCCTGTTGCTTTTGGGGATGATGGCAAGAATTTCCTGGCTGGCCTGGTGGTGCTCTGTGGGTGTGTGGCTCCCCTCCAGCTTGTGCAGATCCACGCTTTGCTGTCGGTGCCCGGTTGTTGGCAAAGTCATCTCCTAGTTCTGCTGCTTCCGTTGCTGTCTTGGGCTTGCGGTCCAAAATCCACTCTCTGGCTTCAAAGCTCCGTGTTTGGAGAAACTGATCCAGGACCATTAAGTCCTCCAGGGCCTCATAGGTAGTGACTTGTAGGCCCCCAGTCCATTGCCTGAATGCAGTCCTTAGCTGACCTGCATGTTGAGTGCAGCTTTCTGTGGCACTTAGTTGCATAGTTCTAAATCTTTTCCGATAAGTCTCTGGAGTCAGATTAAAACTTTTTAGCAGGGCAGATTTTATTGCCTCATAGACCTGGTCACTCTAAGAGGGAAGCGAAGCAAACACATCCAGAGCTTTCCCTCGCAGCCGTGGGGTTAGATATCGTCCCCACTGTTCCTTAGGTAGATGGAACTGCCGGAAAACCTTTTCAAATCCCCTCAGGAACACATCCAGATCACCATCCTTCAACATGGGGAAATGTTCCAAGCGAGGTTTGTGTTCTCCTTGGTCCTGCACATCACTGCATGCAGATAAAGCCTCCCCTCTAAGCCTCAGAACCTCCAGTTCATGCCTCCGCTGGGCCTCTCTTTCTGCCGCCTCTCTCTCTACGGCTCGTGCCTGGGCCTCTCTTTCTGCAGCTCGTATCTGTGCCTCTCTCTCTGCCGCTCGTACCCCTCTCTCTGCAGCTCGTGCCTGGGACTCTCTCTCTCTCTGCGGCTCGTGCCTCTCTCTCTGGAGCTCGTATCTGTGCCTCTCTCTCAGCAGTTTGGTACTGGAGAAGAAGTTGGAGTTTCATATTGGCATCCACATTCCCAAGGTGTTGTAAGGCAGTCCGCATATAAGAGTCCAAGGCCTCATGTGGAGTACTGTCCTGATGGGGAGTAATGTTGTATTCCCCAGGAGATATCAGTCCTTGGATGGCAGTTCCAGCTGTAGGACTTTGCCTCATGTCACTCAGCTCTTCTGCACGAGCATCATACTCCACAAGATCAGCAATAAGTATGCAATTTCTTTTTTAGTGCTAAGATTTCCTTACAGGTAAAATCCAGCAAGCACAAAAAATCTCTAAATATATCCCGACGCTGCCACCAGTTGTCACGATCACACCCTATCGGTCCAGCCAAGACATTAGAGAGAGTGTGATGGTGCAAGGGTTAAGGCCACCAGACCTCTGGGTATCCACTACCAGTCCCAGCAAGTCACCAAATTAACCCTTAGATAAACGTGTTTCCACCAGAGCTGCCTTCAGAAAGGTGAGCTCCTATATTTAGAGATCAAAGACCAGAGCTGATTAATTAAACATTTCATCTGATAAAAGGTATCAAAGTGCTATATATATATAAAACAATATATAAAAGAGTTTAGCAAGGCAAGTTCAGAAAACAAAAGATGAAGTTCTTACAGCATAATGATATAGCAGTCCATGAGAGTGAGTTCCAGCTGTTCTTAGGATGGTCTTGTCAGCTTGTTGCCCAGCATTGAACACCCCGAGTCTAGCATTGTTAAATATTATATATCTGCCTTTTTGGAGGGAGACTCCATTCCCCCCTCCCCTCTGATCCCACCAGGGGGGCATCTCTGTTGCTTCAAAGGGCCTCTGACTTCAAAAGGAGATACAAACAAACAGCCAGACCCCCAATAAAATGCAATACACAAAAGGATTCACCGTCTGAATGACCTCTCACCCATGTCCTGGACAATCCATCACACACAGATATAATTTATAATACACATATAGGATTTTAATAATCAGGCCTTGGGCCTGACACTGGGAGTTGTAGTTTTGCAACAGCTGGAGGGCGCCCTGGTTGAGAAACACTGGTTTATTGACCAACGACCCCTTTGATAACAAAGGACACTTCATGGAGGTGATGACTTCTGCTCTGTTTTGGGTGTCGGTTCTCTCTGGGGAGGGCGGCCCGGGGCCCGGAGGTGTCTGGTCGGGACAGGAGCACTGTGTGTGGTGTACACAGTCCATGTTGTGGGTTTGTAGTGTGTACAGATACACAACTTGGCCGGGTTCACACACCAAACTAGGATTGAATCCAAAAAAAAAAAAAATACATTTTTTTTTTTTAAATAAATACACACAGAAGAGGTGGGAGTTGGAATTTCTGCAGCGCCCTC
>NC_079196.1:219820217-219955354 GCF_029499605.1 Hyla sarda | reverse complement strand
AATACTACAGAGGAAATGGTTTTCTTTTTGGAACACAGAGCTCTCTGCTGACATCACGAGCACAGTGCTCTCTGCTGACATCTCTGTCCATTTTAGGAACTGTCCAGAGCAGCATATGTTTCCTATGGGGATTTTCTCCTACTCTGGACAGTTCTTAAACTGGACAGAGATGTCAGCAGAGAGCACTGTGGTCATGATGTCAGCAGAGAGCTCTGTGTTCCAAAAAGAAAACCATTTCCTCTGTAGTATTCAGCAGCTAATAAGTACTGGAAGGATTAAGATTTTTTAACAGAAGTAATTTACAAATCTGTTTAACTTTCTGGCAACAGTTGATTAAAAATAAATAAATAATAAAAGTTTCCCACCGGAGTACCCTAGTTACCCAAAAGAGGGAATCCGGAATAGTCAAAAATTCTTCCAACCTGGTATTGAACCAGATGGGTTTAAATACCAGACCCCCATGAACGCCCACTTTCTTTCCGAGTAGGTGCCACCCATTTGTGTACATATCAGCCTAGGTGAATTGTTGATCTAGTGCCCTCGATTCCACCAGTTCCAGGAGACTATAGTTACAAAGTATCCCCCCCTTTGCGCCATTAACCAGGTCCCCCCCCCCACCCACTCCCCAGTACGAGTTAGCACCTGTTTTAATCCCATCTAAAATTCTTGATAGAAAATAATGCTGGAAACATGGTAGCGCCATTCCACCTTCCCCGAATGGAATACACTACAGTGGTCCCTCAAGTTACAATATTAAATTGGTTCCAGGACGACCATTGTATGTTGAAACCATTGTATGTTGAGACCAGAACTCTATGGAAACCTGGTAATTGGTTCTGAAGCCCCAAAATGTCATCCAAAAATAGGAAAAAGTGAGGATTAAAGAAAAATAAGTAGATAACTAATATAGATAAAGCAAATCCTTATATATAAAAGTAATAAAGATCTGCTGGGAGCTGTAATCACTGTCTGTGTCAGTGTTTCCCAAGCAGGGAGCCTCCAGCTGTTGCAAAACTACAACTCCCAGCAGCCAAAGGCTGTCCGGGCATGCTGGGAGTTGTAGTTTTGCAACAGCTGGGGGCACCCTGCTTGGGAAGCACTGGTCTATGTAGAGGACAGGAGCTTCTTCGGGGTATTGTACATTGGGGGTTACTGTACAGAACATGTAATACCTCCCTGTACTGTAGGGGGCGCTACCAGACACCAGTCAGTGCATACACTTCAGTAATACAGGTAAAGAGTACAGAACATGTAATACCTCCCTGTACTGTAGGGGCGCTACCAGACACCAGTCAGTGCATACACTTCAGTAATACAGGTAAAGAATACAGAACATGTAATACCTCCCTGTACTGTAGGGGGCGCTACCAGACACCAGTCAGTGCATACACTTCAGTAATACAGGTAAAGAGTACAGAACATGTAATACCTCCCTGTACTGTAGGGGGCGCTACCAGACACCAGTCAGTGCATACACTTCAGTAATACAGGTAAAGAGTACAGAACATGTAATACCTCCCTGTACTGTAGGGGGCGCTACCAGACACCAGTCAGTGCATACACTTCAGTAATACAGGTAAAGAGTACAGAACATGTAATACCTCCCTGTACTGTAGGGGGCGCTACCAGACACCAGTCAGTGCATACACTTCAGTAATACAGGTAAAGAGTACAGAACATGTAATACCTCCCTGTACTGTAGGGGCGCTACAGACACCAGTCAGTGCATACACTTCAGTAATACAGGTAAAGAGTAGTACAGAACATGTAATACCTCCCTGTACTGTAGGGGGCGCTACCAGACACCAGTCAGTGCATACACTTCAGTAATACAGGTAAAGAGTACAGAACATGTAATACCTCCCTGTACTGTAGGGGGCGCTACCAGACACCTGTCAGTGCATACACTTCAGTAATACAGGTAAAGAGTACAGAACATGTAATACCTCCCTGTACTGTAGGGGGCGCTACCAGACACCAGTCAGTGCATACACTTCAGTAATACAGGGTAAAGAGTAGTACAGAACATGTTATACCTCCCTGTACTGTAGGGGGCGCTACCAGACACCCAGTCAGTGCATACGCTTCAGTAATACAGGAGTTTTACCAGTGAATGCCCATTCTGGTTGGTCAGTTCATTGACACGTTTCACAGATCTGGACTGTCCGTAAAATTGTATGTTGAGTCTGGTTTCAACGTACAATGGTCCAGAAAAGACCATTGTATGTTGAAACTATTGTATGTTGAGGCCATTGTAAGTTGAGGGATGACTGTATTTTCTATTCCCCCCCCCCCTTCGGTGGTGGGGGAGCGGGGGGGGGGGGGGGGGTTGGGACGGGATAAGTTGCCTGTTTCATGTGTCATTGATGTAACCAAGTTGGGGTTGTAAATTTAAGAAGCATCCGCGAGCACCGCATAGCTGTCAATGGTAACGGCTCAGTGCCCCGCGGCCCTAGCGCCAAGTATTTTCAGCAGCGGCCGCCAGATGTAATCTCCACTCGCTGAATTCAGCGAGCGGAGATTCCAGTGTGAACGCACCCCAATAGTGCAGGAGCTGGGGGTACACCAGTCGCACTATAGGCAGGCTCATCACGGTGTAAAACAGTGCCTCCAGCTGTTGCAAAAACTACAACTCCCAGCATGCCTGGACAGACAACAGTTGTCAATTTGCAAGACTATTGTCTGTCTCATGACCTTTTCACCATCTTGCGGTGTCCCCTTCATAAAATGAGCAAAAAGATGAAAAAAAAAAATAATAATAATAATTAAATTGCCATAGAATTTTAATGTATATTAATTCCACCTGGTGTAGAGAATGCGCCGTATTAAAGTCATGTGCACCATTTTAATACATGTCGCAAACCCCAAAACCGTACCAAGTGAAGTAAGGCTGGGTTCACACCACGTTTATCAAATACGGTAACCGTATACGGTTTTCCGCAAAAAAACGTATACGACTGTATCCAAAACCGTATGCATAGCGAATGCATTGTAAACCGTATTCCAAATGTTGTGTACAGTTGCATCCGTTTTGCCGATTTTTCAACCGTAGGCAAAAACGCTGTTGACCACGTTTTTGCCTCCGGTTGGAAAACCGTATGCGAAACCGTATGCGGTTCTTTTAACATTGTTGTCTATGAGAACCGTACACAGAATTTCAGAATACGGTTGCACGCGGTTTTTCTAATCCGTTTTTTTGGAGTTGACACATGCGCAGAAGGAATTTCAATAGAACAATAGTAACTTTATTAAATTGCTGGAAAACTAATTCCAACAAAACAGCAAAACCATAGGCAAAAACTGATGCAAACGGATAGAACCGTACGGGGAAAAACCGTATAAGTTTTAATTTTGAATCATACGGTTGTATACGGTTTTTGCCATACGTTTTTTAGCGGAAAACCGTACACGCTAACCGTATTTGAAAAACGTGGTGTGAACCCAGCCTAACACAGGAGGTCACTGAAAACCGGTTTAGCCTTTTAAACGTATACGCCGCGTTTAAAAAAAAATAAATAAATAAATAAAAATAAAAAAACACTACTAAAGACAGCGGCAAAAACGGCCAAACTATTCGTGAATTTATTTAAAGGGTTAATATGTGATTCCGTCTGCTGGGGTTGCCGTCGGTTACCATAGTGACAGACTTAATGGGGACCAGATGAGATGCTCAGGCGAATGGCGTTTGTTCATACATATGGGTCACGTGACTGGATAGCGTTGAACCGTACGTGAGAATTATTTCTGACTGTCGCCATAACAACGATAATTGCAATATAATAAAGAACTTATAATGTACGACCTCTATTATGACGCGAATGGCGACCCTTTTGCGAAACATTTGCGGTTTTTACGCAAACTCTATATATTTCCACAGAGAAATTCCGATGGGAAGAGACTGTCAGCTCCGCGGGTTAGCACCAGCTGTGTCATTATAAGGGGATTGTAATAACCGCTTATGACGTCATCAGCTCTCCTCCCCCACATGACCCCCCGTTCTCCTCCGCCGCCCCGCACACTCACCAGCACTCCCCGCTCAGCATTGCTCGCTGCCGCTGTCGCCATCCTGCGGTTCTCTGGGAGCAAAACGACACCTCCGAGACAATTCAGTCGGTAGAAGCCCCGCCCCCTTCACGTCATTGGACGAAGAACATCAAATGGCGACACCTGATTGGCTGACAGGGCGGGCAGGCGTGAGCTCATTGGTCAGTATGTGCAACACTCCGCTCGGTGATTGGACGCCGTGTTGTTGTGAGATCACAAGCCCCGCCCCGTGATGGTGCGCCCGCGTTCTGATTGGCTGCAAGCAGGTGAGCGGAGGGATAAAGAGGGAGACGGAGCGGCGGAGGCTAAAGGGTGGTAGAGAGGACAGGAGGGTCCATAGGGTGTTGGTCTTCCAAAACAGATGCACAACTACAACTCCCAGCATGCCCGGACAGCCGTTGGCTGTCCGGGCATGCTGGGAGTTGTAGTTGTGCAACAGCTGGAGGATCACAGTTTGGAGACCACTGTTCTAAAGATGCATATTCTTTTTAACCCCCCTTGAAAACTCGCCGTTCTAAAAACAGCGCCACTCCTGCTCTGTGTTTGTGTGCGGTATTGCAGCTCAGTTCCATTGACGTGAATGTAATACCACACACAACCTAATGACAGGTGTGGCGCTGTTTTTATTTATTTTTTGAAGAAAGACGGGAACTGTCTCCGGTGAAGCATGGAGAACAAGACCAATGACCTGACTCCAAAAGTTACAGGCCCCAAAACCACTGTCCCAGGGGCACGCTGCGAGCACCCGGGGAGAAGAGCGGAAAGCATGGCGCAGTCTCTGAACAGCGAAGGGGAAAAAAATAACGCTTTCAGAAAACCACATCTCTGCAAAAGCTGAAATCAGCCAGAGTGGCAATAATTCGGCTGCCTGAACGCCTTCCGTCTCAGGAGTACATGGACCCTGAGGGACAGGAAGAAAAAATAGGGCTCAACGAGGAGCAAAAAACCCTGAGAAGGAGCACCCCGAACCACCGGCCGAAGTGGGTACTGGAGGTCCCACAAGCTGAAATTGCCTAGTCGGAATGCCTGCCGTCCCAGGAGTACAGGGACCCTGAGGGAAGAAGGAAAAGAAAAACGGTGGGATCATATACTCACCTGGGGAGCTCCAGACCTGTGTCTGCCTCCTGCTGACACTAGCTAAAACCAATTACCTCACTTCCATTGGGCGGGTATGTCCTGCCAGGGAGGAGCCGACTTTTTTTTTCTATGTAGTGTCAGCGCCACCTAGTGGCAAGAGCATATACCCATCAGTATTTGTGTCATCCAATGAAGTGCCACCGAGAATTTTTTTTTTAAGTGCAGGGGGGTGTTATGAGTATTTAGGGAACATAGCCTGAGTTAGTTTATTTAGTGACAGGTACTCTTTAAACCCTGTGTAGAGGAAGAGTTGTGCAGTTGCCCATAGCAACCAATCAGATCGCATAGGTTATAAGGAGCCGCAGAATCTATAGATGGCAGTTCACACAGGCTGTAAATAGGGAGGAGAAAATATATGGAGGGGAGCTCACACAGGCTGTATATAGGTAGGAGAGCATACATGGAGGGGAGCTCACACAGGCTGTATATAGGTAGGAGAGCATACATGGAGGGGAGCTCACACAGGTTGTATATAGGAAGGAGAGCAAAAATAAAGGGGAGCTCACACATGCTGTATATAGGAAGGAAAACATACATGGAGGGGAGTTCATATATGCTGTATATAGGTAGGAGAGCATACATGGAGGGGAGCGCACACATGCTGTATATAGGAAGGAAAACATACATGGAGGGGAGCTCACACGTTGTATATAGGAAGGAGAGCAAAAATAAAGGGGAGCTCACACATGCTGTATATAGGAAGGAAAACATACATGGAGGGGAGCTCACACAGGCTGTATATAGGTAGGAGAGCATACATGGAGGGGAGCTCACACAGGTTGTATATAGGAAGGAGAGCAAAAATAAAGGGGAGCTCACACATGCTGTATATAGGAAGGAAAACATACATGGAGGGGAGTTCATATATGCTGTATATAGGTAGGAGAGCATACATGGAGGGGAGCGCACACATGCTGTATATAGGAAGGAAAACATACATGGAGGGGAGCTCACACAGGCTGTATATAGGTAGAATAGCATACATGGAGGGGGAGCTCACACATACATGGAGGGGGAGCTCACACATACATGGAGGGGAGCTCACACAGGCTATATAGGAAGGAGTTCATACATGGAGGAGAGCTCACAGGTTGCATATAGGGAGGACATCATACATGGAGGGGAGCTCACACAGGCTGTATACAGGGAGGAGAGCATACATGGAGGGGAGCTCACACAGGCTGTATATAGGAAGGAAAACATACATGGAGGGGAGCTCACACAGGCTGTATACAGGGAGGAGAGCATACATGGAGGGGAGCTCACACAGGCTGTATATAGGAAGGAGAGCATACATGGAGGGGAGCTCACACAGGCTGTATATAGGTAGGAGAGCTCACACAGGCTGTATATAGGTAGGAGAGCATACATGGAGGGGAGCTCACACATGCTGTATATAGGAAGGAAAACATACATGGAGGGGAGCTCACACAGGCTGTATATAGGTAGGAGAGCATACATGGAGGGGAGCTCACACAGGCTGTATATAGGTAGAATAGCATACATGGAGGGGGAGCTCACACATGGAGGGAAGCTCACAGGTTGTATATAGGTAGGAGAGCATACATGGAGGGGAGCTCACACAGGCTATATAGGAAGGAGAGTATACATGGAGGGGGAGCTTACACAGGATGTATATAGGGAGGAGTTCATACATGGAGGAGAGCTCACAGGTTGTATATAGGGAGGACATCATACATGCAGGGGAGCTCACACAGGCTGTATACAGGGAGGAGAGCATACATGGAGGGGAGCTCACACAGGCTGTATATAGGAAAGAAAACATACATGGAGGGGAGCTCACACAGGCTGTATACAGGGAGGAGAGCATACATGGAGGGGAGCTCACACAGGCTGTATATAGGAAGGAGAGCATACATGGAGGGGAGCTCACACAGGCTGTATATAGGAAGGAGAGCATACATGGAGGGGAGCTCACACAGGTTGTATATAGGAAGGAGAGCTCACACAGGCTGTATATAGGAATGAGAGCATACATGGAGGGGAGCTCACACAGGCTGGATATAGGAAGGAGAGCTCACACAGGCTGTAGATAGGGAGGTGAACATACATGGAGGGGAGCTCACACAGGCTGTAGATAGGGAGGAGAGCATATAAGGAGGGGAGCTCACAAAAGCTGTATATAGGGAGGAGAGAATACATGGAGGGGAGCTCACACAGGCTATTGATAGGGAGGAGAGCATACGCTCACACAGGCTGTATATAGGGAAGAGAGCATACATGGAGGGAGCTGACAGGCTATGTATAGGGAGGAGAGCATACATGGAGAGGAGCTCACAGGCTGTATATAGGGAGGAGAACATACATGGAGTGTGATAGAGAGTATAAACAGATACAAGACAAGGGGTGAATGACCTGGGCCGTAGACAGAAAGCAGAGAACCAACAGCTACAGTAAACTCTGAACACACAGCTCACAGCCAGCTGGGAGAATGCCACCACATAAGATTCTGAAGAACCTAAAAGCAGGCTGCAAACTGTGTGTACTCGAAATGACCACTTCATAGGTGTTCTACGTAGCTGACATCTCTGCCGATGGCATATGCTTCACTCTTGAGCCTACTCCATCACCATGCATGTACAGCGGATTGTGTTAAGTACTGTACTTAGTGGCAGAGCTATACACACACACACACAGCCCCCTAAACTAGAAGGCCGAGGGATAGCCCTTAAGAGACCTGTGGTGGCGGCCATCTTAATTTGTTCACAATAAACGAGACGTTATGTAAATAATTAACAAGGAAGGCTTTATTGTCTGCCAGTAGCATTGCTAATTGCACAAAACTCACTTATTACCCGTGCCCTCCCCTCCCATATACCACACTATTTTCCAATGACAAAACTTTGAATTATAAAACATAAAAGCCCCTCCCCTTTCACAATGCCCCTCCCCCCAAACACCCTCCCTTTCCCAAAAATAAAAAATAATCCAATATGTATGTTAAAGTCTGATCAGAGGAGAAAGCTACAGCGTGTTCGACAATCGGGGAAAAAAAAAAAGGTTGCTGCGGGAGTCAAGATAGGCAGGAGGAGAGGATATGGCGGCATTGGCTCTGCTGGTCACTGACTGCGCTCTTCCAACTGTAGATCTCCAGATGTTGCAAAACTACAACTCCCAGCATGCTCGGACAGCCAACGGCTGTCCGGGCATGCTGGGAGTTGTAGTTTTGCAAAATCTGGGGGGGGTTAAACGGTTGGGAGACCACTGGTTTAAACAATCCCCAGTCTATGCCAGTCACATGTGTTAGTACCATGCTGATTTATTTAACAGATAATCTGTGGCTCTCTGGTTGTTGCGAAACTACAACTCCCAGCATGCCCTTGAAGCTGCCAGGGCATACTGGGGTTTGCAGTTCCACGACTGTTGGGGGCTATTGTTATGGACACATTTAAAAATACATTTTTAAGCGATTTCTCTAGTGCAGTGTTCCCCCAACCTGTGGCTTTCCAGGCTAATACAAAACTACAACTCCCATCATGCCCCTCATCCACTTCTACATGTCAGGGTCACGATGGGAGTTAAGAGTTTTACAACAGCTAAGAGGACGTGGCGCTGAATCAGCACCGCAGTAACTTCATTCCCTGCACCTATCATCCTAGAGATAAGAGACAGAATACCCTTTTTAAAAGGGTCAAGATTCACTTTAAATTAGGTGACAGGGGGGGGGGTATGCATTTAGACACATGATTGTTCTACTGTATATACATCTAGAAACTTCCGTCTCCCCCTATATAGAGCCCACAGGTAAACCCTGCAGGATGCCCCCCACGTCCGAGCCTTGCCGCAGTGCCCGTTTTATTTTTTAGCTTCTCACATTTACGCAGAAAAAAAAAAAACTCTATCCTGTCACTAAAAAAAAAAATAAAAACCTAAAAAATGCATAATAAAATCGAATAAAAAATAAATAAAATGAGGATTTCTTTATAAAAGTTTTCAGCAAGCAAAAAAAAAATAAAATAAAATAAAAAGAACAAAAAAACAGGACACTGTGTCTAGCGGAGGAGACAGGTTTACAGGTTTAGCTGCCAATATTGCTGAAACGGCTAAGGGCTCTAGGGGCCGAAGGTCAGAAGCGAAGGTTTAAGAAGTAGCACTGTCGGCAGCTGCTGACAGCGCTGATCCTGATCTATAGCGTGCACAGACTCCAATCCCACCCAAAGCGGCATAGAATTAAAAAAAAAAAAACCTTTTGACCGACATAGGACATGCTCAGCAGAGATCCCATACTTCACTGCGATGTGAGAGATGAAGTAAGATCCCAGTAAACTCTTTAGGACAGTGTTTCCCAACCAGGGTGCCTCCAGCTGTTACAAAACTACAACTCCCAGCATGCCCGGACAGCCTTCGGCTGTCCGGGCATGCTGGGAGTTGTAGTTTTGTAACAGCTGGAGGCACCCTGGTTGGGAAACACTGCGTTAGGAGCATAAAAAAAAAAAAAAAATTCATCTCCTACAATGCAGTACGTCAAGAGTGAAGACACTAGATCGACAGGCAGTGGCAGGGAGAGGACATTCTGCAGCCTTAAAGGGGTACTCCGGTGGAAATTATAATTTTTTTTTATCAACTGGTGCCAGAAAGTTAAACAGATTTGTAAATGACTTCTATTAAAAAAAAAATCTTAATCCTTCCAGTACTTATTAGCTGCTGAATACTACAGAGGAAATTATTTTCTTTTTGGAACACAGAGCTCTCTGCTGACATCACGAGCACAGTGCTCTCTGCTGACATCTCTGTCCATTTTAAGAACTGTCCAGAGTAGGAGAAAATCCCCATAGCAAACATATGCTGCTCAGGACAGTTCCTAAAATGGACAGAGATGTCAACAGAAAGCACTGTGCTCGTGATGTCAGCAGAGAGCTCTGTGTTCCAAAAATAAAATAATTTCCTATGTTCTATTCAGCAGCTAATAAGTACTGGAAGGATTATGATTTTTTTTTTAAATAGAAGTAATTTATAAATCTTTTTAAACTTTCTGGCACCAGTTGATTAAAAATAAATTTATATAATATATATATATATATATATATATATATATTAATGCGCCTTTGGGTGTAACTGGAGTATAAGTCGACTATTTGCAGAGCTTGTCAATGACCTACATAGAGTGACCTGTAAAAATGGTTGAGTCTACACTGTAGCAGCAGTGGTTTCCAACCTTTGGTACAATGCATTAGGAGCTGCTGATCAGGTCTTAGAGCAGCGTGCCCCAATCTGATGCATACATACAACCCCCAGCATACCAGGGCATGTTGAGAGTTGTAGTTGGAACAGGTTGGAAGCCACTGCTTTACGAAGTGCACAACAAAGCACAGATCACTTGAGGTCTATGGCTGTTGCTTTGTTGAGGTTTGCAGACCACGCGCACTTACCGCACTTTTATAGTACAGTCCACGGAAAGTAAAACAAAAAGCAAGTGATCAGAGAGCCACCGACCCTTATGTGATACGGGTAAAGGAAATTTAGGGAGGATCCTAACAAAAAGGGAAAAAAAAAAGAAAAAAAAGTATCTTGTGCACTGTACAAGTAGGCAAATCAACTTCCAAGAAAGTAGTCATCTGGAGGACACGCGTCTACAGGGCAACGTTCGTATGTCCTTCAGCAGTGAAGTGGATGGTCCTCGAGATGAGCATGCACTGGGGGGTGGTGGGGAGAGTTCTGCGCACCAGGAGGATCCACTTGGTAAGAACAGGTCACTACGGAGAGAGAACGGTGAAGGAACTGTCGCCATTAGTGCAAGGGCCGGAGCCAATCCGACACCGCTGCCCGGAGAGGAGCCGTGTCGACAGTTCACGAAAAACTAGACTCTGGTGCCAACGGTGAAAATGAGAAAAAATATATAAATCTGGAAGAAGGAAAAAAATAACAAAAAAAACCACAGAGGCGGACTGTGAGGAGTTAAAAACAAGGCGGAGAAAAAGATGGATCCTGGACAATGAAATGAAGGAACTAGTGGATGTAGGCCCTGTAGACGGCGGACATGTCATTATCGGATTGGTCCAATGCTTTCGCTCTTTTGTAGACCTGTCAGAGAAAAAACACAAGGATCAGTTTAGTCATATTAAAATAAAGTAATGCCCCTTTAATATCCAATTTAAAGGGTTTCTCCAGTGCCCCGCTAATGCAGCTCAGTTACCAACCACTTGAATAGGAATAAACATTCAGACAGATGATTGTGGGAGTTGGAGTGTTAAAATCCAACATGCCCAATCCTTCTCCCCCCCCACATTTGCCATCCAGGAAAAAGAGTTACAATACCCCCATTTGGGCACAGCTGACCCTGAAGTGCATGACTAGGTTTATTTCTTTTTTGACTTTAGAATAGGACATCAATTCTGTAAGAACCCCTGTATAAGGATATGTGTCTTTAGGAGCCATAACAACAGAATACACTCTGATAAGGAGCCTCCAGCTCTAGAGAATATGACCTATGTACAGACACTAAGAGAAGGTTCACTTAAAAGGAGATGTCCGGTACGGGCTGTTCCTATTCCATCCTGCCCGGGCTGCAAAAAGAGAGAAAAACTTTCACTTACCTTTCTACATTCCCCGGAGCTCTGCTACAGCCGATCGGTCGGCCGGGCTGCCTGCTTCCTACTTCCTTTAGCCCCGCGACATCACACGGAGCTTCAGCCTATCACCGGCCGAGGTGGGACATCGCTGAAGCGCTGTGTGATGTCGCGGGCTAAAGGAAGTAGGAAGCAGGCAGCCCGGCCGACCGATCAGCTGTAGCGGAGCTCCAGGGGAACGTAGGAAGGCGAGTGAAAGTTTGTTTTCTCTTTTTTTTTGCAGCCCGGGCAGTATGGAATAGGAATAGTCCTTACCGGACATCTCTAAGTGTTGCAACCTTCTGTGAGCTTTCCTTTTTGACAGCAAGAAAAACAAGAAAATGTAAATTTAGTCCCTGGCTAATGCATTAGCGCTTTCCTCCAGTCACAGCTAAAGCTGCATTCAGCACTGAACACTTCACTGAGCTGTAGATACTCCACTAAAGCAGCCTGATTCACCAAGAATCAATGCGTGTCATTTTAAAATCATGTGTATCTATTAGCAACGACCGGGGAATCAGGCTAAAACAGGCAAAGTATGGCACGGATAATATAGAAGTAGAATTTTGGACTTACCGTAAATTCTCTTTCTCAGAGCTTCTATTGGGGGACACAGGACCATGGGTATATGCTGCTTGCCACTAGGAGGCTGACACTAGGCAAAAAAACAAAAGAAGGCTGGCTCCTCCCCGCAGGATATACCAGCCTACTAGCCAGTAACGGGCATATCCTGCCGGGAGGAGCCAGCCTTATTTTGTTTTTTTGCCTAGTGTCAGCCTCCTAGTGGCAAGCAGCATATACCCATGGTCCATGGTCCTGTGTCCCCCAATGAAGCGCTCAAGAAAGGACCGTTTCACTAAATGTAACTGGGGTCTCCAGGTGTAATAGTTAAGGGGTCTATGTGCAGCTACAGTTTCCCCATTGACCACAGGACTCATTTTGCAGACACGTTTCCACTATGCAAGCGCCGACTCACCTCATTGGCTGCGGCAGCCATAGGGGTAGGGTGGTTGACCGAGTCTCCCAGGGCGATGGCTAGCCTCAGGTCCTTCTGGATGTACTTGAGATAGAAGTCTGGTTTGAAGTTCCCCTGCAGGATGTCTGTAAGGAGAGATATGTAGTCAGGGACAGACTCGCTTGTTCTTTGGAATTAGAGCAGAAAATGAAGCCATGACATTTGTGGTTTCACGGCTCACAGACAGAGAACAAACAAACAGTGAAGATGAGGGGAGGGGACAGTCTTACTTTGGCACTTTTGGTCCAGGAAAATACTGGATAGCTGGCTCTGGATCAGGATGTCCAGCAGGGTCTGTTGGGACTGACCGGTCACCTGCGCCAACGTCATGCCTTCTGCTATCGTGGCCATGAAGCTGCCCTGGACCATGTTAATAATCAGCATCATCCGGGCTGCATTACCCACCTCCCCTGGAAAAGAGAAAGACAATGAAGATATCAGTTTATACCAGTGGTCTTCAACCTGCGGACCTCCAGATGTTGCAAAACTACAACTCCCAGCATGCCCGGACAGCCGTTGGCTGTCCGGGCATGCTGGGAGTTGTAGTTTTGCAACATCTGGAGGTCCGCAGGTTGGAGACCACTGGTATATACAATGCCAGCCTCCCCTCCATGCAGTGTCTTCTCTACAAGGCCGCCCTTTACTTCCACTACAACACTGTCACTAACACTGCGGAAGTGCTGAATGTGTATAGAAGCCCCATGCGGTTATATTAGGGGGTGTAAACCTCGTCCCCCATAACTAGATTGCTGTAGAAAAATGTTTGGTCCAGCCATTAGTCTCCACTAGTCAAACCCTTTACAGTTATATGACTCTGCTCCTGACATACAGTTCTTTCCCCACTAACATAACATGGGATACATGACTTTACCCCCAAAAATAACAAAAAATACTGTGCTGCCATAGACACCATACTTTACCCAAACTTATCACTAGTAAATCGGTCACTCCCTCACCCCAAAGATCAGCACACTCCTTTCCTGAAATACACTGCGCTGCTAGAGAACCCTGCCTATCTAAGTCTAAGCCTATGTTCCCAAAATAGTCCGGTCCTTAGGACTGATATATCTCCTCAAAAATTCAATGTACCCTACAAAATCATCTCACTTCTTCCTTAAAGGGGTACTCCGGCGCTAAGACATGTTATCCCCTATCCAAAGGATAGGGGATAAGATGCCTGATCGCGGGGGTCCCGCCGCTGGGGACCCCCGTGATCTTCCACGCAGCACCCCGTTAGAATCAGTCCCCTGGTGATCACGGGGACGGAGCATAGTGACGTCACGGGGGAGGGGGTGTGACATGGAGGCGGAGCCGTGACATCACTATGCTCCGTCCCCATGATCGAGATGGACTCAGCCTGAGGACCTCCAGCGATTCCGGAAGCCGCTAAAAGGTGGGTGCTGCATGGTAGATCCCGGGGGTCCCCAGCGGCAGGACCCCCGCGATCTGACATCTTATATCCGATCCTTTGGATAGGGGATAAGATGTCTAGGGGCGGAGTACCCCTTTAATACTCCGTGCTGTGGTAAACAAGCTCCCATTACTCCCAACCCAGTACATTAAGTTTTTTTCATTTTAATATTTTTTTATTTTATTTTTTACACTGGACGATTATCGGGCAAATGAGCTTTTGCTAGTTAACCATCGGCCTGTCTAAGAGGCTACAATTAGCCGGCGGCAAATGACTAAAGACTTGTTTAGCTAATCACATCATTAGGCGGCCATATAAATAGGCTGCACAGGAGATATGCTGTCTTTAGGCGGCCATATAAATAGGCTACACAGGAGATATGCTGTCTTTAGGCGGCCATATAAATAGGCTACACAGGAGATATGCTGTCTTTAGGCGGCCATATAAATAGGGTGCACAGGTGATATGCTGTCTTTAGGCGGCCATATAAATAGGCTACACAGGTGATATGCTGTCTTTAGGCGGCCATATAAATAGGCTACACAGGTGATATGCTGTCTTTAGGCGGCCATATAAATAGGCTACACAGGTGATATGCGGTCTTTAGGCGGCCATATAAATAGGCTGCACAGGTGATATGCTGTCTTTAGGCGGCCATATAAATAGGCTACACAGGTGATATGCGGTCTTTAGGCGGCCATATAAATAGGCTACACAGGTGATATGCGGTCTTTAGGCGGCCATATAAATAGGCTACACAGGTGATATGCAGTCTTTAGGCGGCCATATAAATAGGCTGTACAGGTGATATGCTGTCTTTAGGCGGCCATATAAATAGGCTACACAGGTGATATGCGGTCTTTAGGCGGCCATATAAATAGGCTACACAGGTGATATGCGGTCTTTAGGCGGCCATATAAATAGGCTACACAGGTGATATGCAGTCTTTAGGCGGCCATATAAATAGGCTGTACAGGTGATATGCTGTCTTTAGGCAGCCATATAAATAGGCTACACAGGAGATATGCTGTCTTTAGGCGGCCATATAAATAGGGTGCACAGGCGATATGCGGTCTTTAGGCGGCCATATAAATAGGGTGCACAGGTGATATGCTGTCTTTAGGCGGCCATATAAATAGGCTACACAGGTGATATGCTGTCTTTAGGCGGCCATATAAATAGGCTACACAGGTGATATGCGGTCTTTAGGCGGCCATATAAATAGGCTGCACAGGTGATATGCGGTCTTTAGGCGGCCATATAAATAGGCTGCACAGGTGATATGCTGTCTTTAGGCGGCCATATAAATAGGCTGTACAGGTGATATGCTGTCTTTAGGCGGCCATATAAATAGGGTGCACAGGTGATATGCTGTCTTTAGGCGGCCATATAAATAGGGTGCACAGGTGATATGCGGTCTTTAGGCGGCCATTTATTTAATTGGCCACACGACTGATTGAGCCCCCTGAAGGCACCGCAAGCGAGAACCGATCAGTGAGATTGGTGCTTAATCACTGCCTTATATCGGCCCATATAAAAGGACCTCTCCTTACTATCATCTTGGGTGGACAAGTCATATTCCCTCACAAGATCAGCGCAATCCTTACCTTAAAGGGGTACTCCGGCCCCAAGACATCTTATCCCCTATCCAAAGGATAGAGGATAAGATGTCTAATCGTGGGGGTCCCGCCGCTGGGGACCCCCGCAATCTAGCATGCAGCACCCACCTGTGAGCACTGCAGGAAGCACTGGAGGCTCCTAGTGTTATGCCTCCTGACCACAGGGACGGAGTATCGTGATGTCACAACGCCGCCCCCGTGTGACTTCCCCACCCCCCCTCAATGTAAGTCTATGGGAGGGAGCGTGACGCTCTGCCCTGTGTGACTCTGCCCGTGTGACATTACGCTCCACCCCCTCAATGCAAGTCTATGGAAGGGAGCGTGACGCTCCGCCCTGTGTGACATTACGCCCCACCCCCTCAATGCAAGTCTATGGGAGGGAGTGTGACGCTCCGCCCTGTATGGTGTCACGCCCCGCCCCCTCAATGCAAGTCTATGGGAGGGGGCGTGACGGCCGTCACGCCCCCTCCCATAAACTTGCATTGAGGGGGCGGGGCAAGAGTCACGTGAAGTCACTATACTCCGTCCCCATGGTCGGGGATGGAGCCTCCAGTGCTTCCTGCAGTGCTTACAGGTTGGTGCTGCATGCTAGATTGCGGGGGTCCCCAGCTGCGGGACCCCCGCGATCAGACATCTTATCCCCTATCCTTTGGATGTCTTGGGGCCGGAGTACCCCTGTAAATACTTCTGGAGGGCCCTACTGACCCTTCCTCCCTAACACATGAACAGGTTACAGCCACCTAGAAGATCTGCTCACTACTCCCCCCTATTCCTATAATCTGCCATCAAACAACCTGTGAGTATCACAAAATATCAGATGGGATTACCAAGGAAGAAGGAGGTCTTTCCCATGGCCTGGAAGCAGCTGCTGCAGTCTTCATAGACGCCTTGGTCTCCGGCTGCCAGGATTATTAACATGCCATCATTGGATAACTGCTGGTTGCCGGCCACAGGGGCTTCTAGGAAGCGGCCGCCCCGAGACACTATAACCTGGAGGAAGGAGAACAGAGGTGAGTGTGGGGACAATACTAAAAAACTGGGCAGGAATCTTCATATATTCCATCTTTAAATGAGCACTGTCACTTTAACCCCTTCCCTCTTTGGTGATTTTTCATTTTTGCACTTTTGTTTTTTTCCTCCTCACCTTCTAAATATCATAACACTTTCAATTTTCCACCTAAATATCCATATGAGGGCTTGTTCTTTGCAAAAATGTTTTACTTTGTAATACCATTAATTTCACTACAAAATCTAGGGCGAAACAAGAAAAAAAGTTATTTGTGGGGCAAAATTGAAAAAAATAAAATAAAAAAATAAAAAAGATTTTTTGCAGCCACTGTAAAATCTCTCTCGTAGCCTTCATTGGGGGAAACCTATACAGATGATTATATGCTCTTGCCACTAGGAGGCGCTGACACTAGGAAAAAAAGTCGGCTCCTCCCAGGCAGGATATACCCGCCCACTGGAAGTGAGGTAATCTGTTTTAACTAGTGTCAGCAGGAGGCAAGATACAGGTCTGGGAGCTCCTCAGACCTGGTCTTTTTTTCTTATTTTCTAGTAAGGGATGTTTAGTTAGGTTTTTTTTTCTCCTTTTTGTTTCCCTTTTTCAGGTGAGGGTTCAGGAGCATGGTGCTACCAGTTCCCCATATGCGACAAAGGGGCACGGGGCATAGATTATGGGCCGTCAACCCCTTATCGCCAATGGCCAGCGCCTGGAGGTTGTACCCTGGGGTCTGGGTCCCCCACTACTGCCCCAGCTCGCCCTGCTATGACGGCCTGGCATGATGCAGCTTGGCCTAATGCTGGCTGAAGACATCAAGGGGTGAGTATGTGGGGACAACTGAGGTGAGTATGCCCCCATTCAATACTGATCTGAAGTTTTTAGCGGTACCAATTTTGTTTTGATCACTTAATTTTTTTATGGTATAAAAACTGAACAAAATTATTTTTTTGACGTGTACGCCATTGACCGTGCGGTTTAATTAACTATATATTTTTATAGTTTGGATATTTGTTCACGTAGCAATACCAGATGTTTATTTTTATTTGCACAGTTTTTTTATTTATGGGAAAAGAGGGGGGGGGGGGGTGAATCAAACTTTTATTAGGGAAGGGGTTAAATCACATTTATTAACACTTTATTTTAACTTTTTTTTTGCAATGTTATAGATCCCATAGGGGACTATATAATTGCATACACTGATTTCCTACACTGATCACTGCCATGCAATAGCATGGCATTGATCAGAGTCATTGCTGCTCAACTGCTCCTGCCTGGATCTCAGGCACAGAGCAGTTATTCGGCGATCAGACAGCGTAGGGAGGTAGAGATCCTCCTAGCGTCGTGCAAGCTTTTCGGGACACCTCAACAGGTACACTTTAAAAGGAGACCTGCATTGTAAGACACTTATCCCCTATAAGCAGGATAGGGGATACAGGTCTGGATCACACGTGTGTGTGTGTGTGTGTGTGTGTGTGTGTCTGTGGGTTCTGAACGCTAGGACCCCCTGCAATCTCCCGTAGGGGACACGGCCAACACACCCCCTCCATGCATTTCTATGGGAGAGTCGGAGATGCAGCGTTCGTGCATCCTCGCCTCTCTCATAGAGCTGTATCTGGGTCGACAACACGCGCATTAGCCGTGCACAGGCCCAGCAATGCCCATACGGGAGATCGCGGGGGAATTCCAGTGTCGTTTTCCGATTGCAGATACCTGTGCTAATTCAGCCACAGTCTCTGGGTCCACCGTAGACATGTCCACGTAACACTTTCCAGGACGGATCCCTTGCAGTACCCCACTGGGTCCTAACACCAGCTGTAAGCAGAGCAGAAAGCAACATTAAGGAAAAACTCCTTCAAAAACACAAAACCCTCCACACCACCATCTAGTGGTACAACTACTAACTTCCCCATCCAAACTAAACCTACAGGTAGCTCAACAGCAAATAGCATTTCCTAATAGAAAAGATGAGTATGGTGGAGAGACCTAGATGCAGCTGTCAGTGTAGAGAAGTAGTCTCCAAACTGTGGACCTCCAGCTGCTGCAAAACGACAACTCAGCATGCCCGGACAGCCAACGGCTGTCCGGTCATGCTTAGAGTTGTCGTTTTGCAACAGCTGGAGATACACAGTTTGCAGACTACCGACGTAGTACAGAGGAGACTGATGTGGGCTCCAGCCTACGCATTCAGGGAGTTATTGCTTAAAGGGGTATTCCAGGCAAAAACTTTTTTTTTTTATATATCAACTGGCTCTGGAAAGTTAAACAGATTTGTATATTACTTCTATAAAAAAAAATCTTAATCCTTCCAATAGTTATTAGCTTCTGAAGAATTCTGTCTAACTGCTCAATGATGATGTCACGTCCCGGGAGCTGTGCATGATGGGAGAATATCCCCATAGGAGCTGGACAGCTCCTGGGACATGAGTCATCTGAAAGCAGTCAAGACAGAAAACAGCAACTCAACTTAGGAAGCTAATAACTATTGGAAGGATTAAGATTTTTTAATAGATGTAATTTACAAATCTGTAACTTTCCGGAGCCAGTTGATATATAAAACAAGGTTTTTGCATGGAATACCCCTTTAAGTACCCATTATACTACCCCAATACATCCAGAGGTGTATGAATATAATTTAAAAAAGACCCCAGACAGGATAACGACGTACGTCCTTAGCTGCTTTGGGATCTGCAACGCAGGCAAACGTGATGTCGCAGGTGGAGACGACTTCTGCCGGTGTTCTGCCGAGATGCGCTCCTTCCTGAACGAACAAGTCACACTGCAAGAGAAGGAGACTGAACGCGTTAGAGGGGGAAAAAAAATAAAAATACAATAAAAATAACGTAAAAAGGGAAACACTGAACCTGCTGGTCGTCATGCATATGCTCTCTGTTATCAGCCATCGCAGGCTAGGGAGAGGATAAAGGTGATGTAGGATGAGTGATAGGAAATGTAGAAGCCGCCCTTTCCCGTAATCAATACTTTGTCACATAAACCTAGTGCTGAAACCTCCAGAAACATCTACATCGTATGTGACCGATATTCTGCCACTCACTCAATATGCTCCAGCACTAATATATAAGAGGATTTTTTTTTTAGTTTGTGTCCTTTTAAATAGTTAAAGTGACCCTAAAATACAACTTAACAAGGCTAGCCCCAGTTTTGACTGTAGTCTATAACGTCGGGTCTTCACTAAAAACATTATTACCACAGTTTTTGGTCAGAGCTGGATATCAACTACGCAGGTACTAGACACTTGGAGGCAGAATCCATATATAACCACTATATGACCCCCCCCACCCCCCCCACACACACACACACACACACACATTTTTAAACCATATAAAAAAGGAACTAGCCTTAAAAGGGGTACTCCGCTGCTCAGCGTTTGGAACAAATTGCTCAGAACGCTGGAACCAGCAGCTTGTGAGGTCATAGCCCCGCCCCCTCATGAAGTCACATCCCGCCCCCTCAATGCAAGTCTATGGGAGGGGGCGTGATGGCCGTCACACCCCCTCCAATAGACTTGCATTGAGGGGGCCGACACGTCCCCTCCATATATCTCTATGGAAGAGGCGGAGATGCAGCGGATGGGGCGTGTAGTCGTCCTCACTGAACGCACCCTCGGACAGAGAACCAAGGAAGAAACCCCAAAAAGGGCGGGAGCTGTGTCCCCCAATGGATCCTTCGAGAAAGAGATTTTACGGTAAGTGTTAAAAAATCTCCTTTTCTCTATCGGTTCCATTGGGGGACACAGACAGTGGGACGTACCAAAGCTGTCCCTTGGGTGGGCAAAAAAGTAATCAGGCAGACGGCTGATCCACTGCCGCCTTCAAAACCTTACGCCCCAGGGTAGCATCAGCCGATGCGAAAGTATGAACTCGAAAAAGTGTGCAAAGACGACCAGGTAGCCGCCTTGCAAATCTGCGAGGCCGAGGCTTTATTCTGGAGACCCCAGGATGCCCTAACAGAACGAGTGGAATGAGCCACAACCCTGAAAGGAGGAATCTTCCCCTTACAGCGATAGGCTTCCGAAATGGCAGACCGAATCCACCGAGAAATGGTGGCCTTGGAAGCAGGTTGTCCCTTGCGACGACCTTCCGTAAGGACGAAAAAGGAATCACACTGACGAAACTAAGAAGTGATGGAGAGATAAGACCGAGCAGCCCAAACTACATCCAGCTTGTGTAGTAAGCGCTCCTTAGGTTGAGAAGGAGCAGGGCAAAAAGACGGGAGGACAATGTCCTCAGAGATGAAAGGCCGAGACCACCTTAGGCAAAAAGGAAGGGTCTGGCCGGAAAACAACCTTGTCCTGGTGGATCGCCATAAACGGAGAACGGCAGGAAAGGGCTGCCTGTTCAGACACCCTCCGGATGGAGGTGATAGCCACCAGAAACGCCACTTTCCAAGAAAGGAGGCGGAGAGACACCTCTCTAAGGGGCTCAAAGGGTGCACCCTGGAGGGCACTCAGAACCAAATTCAAGTCCCAAGGGGGAGAAGGTAACCGATAAGGAGGAACGGCGTGCGCCACTCCTTGCAGAAAGGTCCGGACATGAGGATTAGTAGCCAGAGGCCGCTGGAAAAGAACAGTAAGGGCCGAAACCTGACCCTTAAGGCAACTGAGAGACAACCCCAGTTCCAACCCCGACTGCAAAAAGGAGAGAAGACAGGGAACAGAGAAGGTCACCGGGGAGAAGTCCTGTGCTTCACACCAACGAAAATAAGACAAATACAGTGGTAAATCCTTGCAGAGGAGGGCTTAAGAGCCTAGAGCATGGTGCGAATGACTTGGGAAGAGAACCCACGGACCCTCAAAACCGCGGTCTCAACAGCTACGCCGTCAAATGCAGCGACTGTAAATTGGGGTGGCAAAGAGGACCCTGAGAGAGCAGGTCCGGACGGAGCGGAAGGCGCAGTGGAGCGTCGTCCAGGAGTCTTACTACGTCTGTGTACCACGACCTTCGGGGCCAATCTGGAGCTACCAGAAGGGCGGAGACGTCCTCTGCCTTGAGCTTCCTCAGCACCCTGGGAAGAAGCGGAAGAGGAGGGAACAGATAGGGTAGGGCAAACCCCGCCCAAGGAATCACTACGGCATCCACGGCCAGAGCCTGAGGGTCCCGGGACTTGGACACAAACGGAAGGATCTTCCGATTGTGCCGGGACGCGAAGAGGTCCACGTCCGGAATGCCCCAGAGGTCGCAGAGTTGCGCGAAGACCTCTGGATGTAGGGACCACTCGCCGGGGTCGGGTGAGGACCGACTGAGGAAGTCCGCTTCCCAGTTGAGCACCCCCAGGATGTGAATCGCCGAAATGGCCGGAACCTTGCTCTCCGCCCAGGAGAGAATCTTGGTCACCTCTGCCGAACTGCGAGTGCCGCCCTGACGATTTATGTACACCACGGCCGTGGCATTGTCCGACTGAACGCGGACAGGACTGAAGATGGGACTCCTAATGAAGAAGACAAAGAAGAATCGCCCATAATTCCAATATGTTTATCGGAAGAAGGGTCTCCTGGGGAGACCAGAGCCCCTGAACCGTCCAATCCCTGAACACACTGCCCCAGCCCGACAGGCTGGCATCCGTTGTAACAACCTGCCAGTGAAGGGGAAACAACGACCGCCCTTGGAGAAGAAGGGGGGAGCGGAGCCACCAGAGCAGAGACTGACAGACCCTGCGAGGGAGAACAATCTGACGATCGAGGGACAGAGGAGACCTGTTCCATCGGGAGAGAATCGCCAGTTGAAGTGAGCGGTAATGAAACTGGGCAAAAGGTACGGCCTCCATAGTTGCCACCATCCGACCCAGGACTTCCATATAAGTGCGGATGGAGACCGATACCTGGGTCCGAAGGGAGCGAACCCCCAACTGGAGCGCCAGACGTTTGTCCGGCGGAAGACGAATTCGGGCAGAGGCCGTGTCGAAGTGAAGTCCCAGAAAGGTTAGAGACTGGGTAGGATGGAGGACTGACTTGTCCTGGTTGATCATCCACCCGAAGCGAGTCAGAGTGTGGAGAGTGACGTCCAGATTCTCCAGAGTCTGGGCCCTGGATGGAGCCTTGATGAGAAGGTCGTCCAGAAAGGGTATCACCGAGATTCCCCTCGCCCGCAACAGGCCCATCACCGGCGCAAGGACCTTTGTAAAGACCAGAGGAGCCATGGCTAGACCGAAGGGGAGGGCTACAAATTGAAAGTGCCCTTCCGGAACCGCAAAGCGGAGGTACCGATGATGGCCTGGAAATATTGGCACATGGAGGTAGGCATCCTTGATGTCCACCAATGAAAGAAACTCCCCTTCTTCCAGGGACACCACTACCGAATGGAGGGATTCCATTCGGAAGTGGCAGATGAGAAGATGATGGTTGAGACGTTTGAGGTCCAAAATTGGACACACAGAACCGTCCTTCTTGGGGACGACAAAAAGATTTGAATAGAAACCCCGAAACCGTTCCCCTGGAGGAACAGGATCAATCACCCCCTGGAGAAGCAGAGACTGGAGAGCTGCTCAAAACTGCTTCGCCAGAGGAGGAGACCGGGGGGTCCGAGAGCGAAAAAAGCAGTCCCACAGAGGATGTAAATTCGATCCAGTAACAGTCACGTCCCTGACCCAAGAGTCTTGAATGTGAGAGGTCCAAATGTCTCGAAAAAGTAAGAGACGACCTCCCACCCGAGAAGAAACCGCGGGTGGGGGCCTCACTTCATGCAGAAGTCGGCTTGCGGTTGCCTGATTTGAGCGCAAAACAGCCGGATCGGTCAGAGTCCAACTTCCAAGACGGGCGAGCCTGGAACGAGGGAGCCTTCTTATCCCACGAGGGCGCCTGCCCGGACCCCTTGTTGGAGCTGGAGTTCCGAAAGGAAAAAGGACTTCCTTTGAGAAGTAGGGAGAGCCTTATTTTGAGGTAACAAGGAACTCTTACCTCCCGTTGCCTCAGAGATAATCTCATCAAGGCGTTTGCCAAAAAGACGGCCACCCGTAAAGGGAAGCTCAGTGAGATCTTTTGGAAGCGGCATCCGCATTCCAAGCTTTAAGCCACATAGAGCGGCGGAGAGCCGCTAGGTGACCCACAGCATAGGCAGAACAACCTTAGAGCATTGGAGAGTCAAAGCAGATAGATCCTCCGGGGGGGATCCCGCTAAGATATCCTGACGGAGCTTTTGGCAAAACTCTGACAGGCCCTTGGACACCCATGTCGAGGCGAAGATGGGAAGAAGAGAAGAGCCAGCAGCTTCAGTGGCAAATTTCGGTAAGGATTCCACTTTCTTGTCCGTGGGATCCTTGAAGGCAGCGGCATATGCCAGAGGCAGTGTAGTCGCCTTATTGATCCAGGAAACTGGTGGATCCACTGAGGGAAGGGAAACCACCTTAGTGAGAAAGGGGGCCATGTATCAAAGATTTTACCCCTGTTTTGTGTGTATTTTTTTTGCGCCCTTTTTTTGCGCACGTTTTGGTAGAGCATGTCCTCCAGATGTGGCCTAATCGGGGTACCTTGGAGTGACATAGTACGCATGGATTTATTAACTGCGTACTTTTCCTTTACACCAAAAATGTTGCCGCAAGAGCTGGTTTTTTTTGCGCAAATATAAGCCATCTTGGACTTAACGTAGCAAGATGCTCTAAATCATTGATTCTATTTTCCAAAGAGTGGATTGGGGAGATTACTATATTTACCCGCAATTTATGAAGCTCATTGCGCTTGATTGATAAATTTAGCGCTTCGGTACATAATTTAGAATTCGGGAAAAGGGGTAAACTGCTTCTACCATACACAAATAATGATACATGTCCCCCAAAGACCTTGTCAAATGGATAACGATCTTGAATTGTCTTGATTCCCGGGAATCTCTTGTCTGGGTGTTTCCATGTGGTTTCCAGAATGTCGTCAAAGTCTGCGTGAGAGCTGAACTTCTGAGGTGCTGGCTGAGCACGATGAAAGGAAACTCCTGGATTGACATCCGAAGATCCTGGGTCCTCTAGATGAAAGGTGTCTCTTAGGGCTGTAACCAAAGAGTTCACCGTTGCAACCGAGTCCAGGCGGTCCTCTGAGTCAGATGCCGGCTCGGAAGCCTCGTCCACCAGTTCACCAGGAGAATGTGAACGAGTAGAGGCAGTCCTGGAGGGTGGAGACTGACAGAGTACGCGGCTCTGGCGTGGCAGAGCAGCAACTCCGAGAACGTCCTCTGGAGGAGCGACGTTTGTGCCCAGATGACATGGGGAGTGGGACCCACGAGGGGAACGCTCACGTCTATCTGAAGACTCATTGCAAGAGTCAGACGAGGCACCCCTAGGCCACTTGTGAGAGGGTGAAGTATGTGGAGATGAGGAGCGGGCCCTTCCAGAAGTCCTGCGCAGGGAAGACCCCTTCAAGGCGGACACCACTTCCCGGGAGGCCTCAGCCACCGAGCGGGAGACTTGGGTCAAGTCAGCCATATACTGGGACAGGGAAGAAACCCAGGCTGGTGGAGCGGCTGAATCCACCGGGACCGAAGGGGCATCAGGGGGTAACCAGGGTGTCTGGGGGAGCAGTGGAGAAGGCAGGGCAAGTGGGCTCGGCAGAGCCAGACATCTTGGTATTACAGTGTTTACAGAGATAGTAAGTCACTGAGGTTCCAGGTCTCTGTTTAGAGGGAGGAACAGCTCTGGGTACGGACATGTGGGAAAAGAAGGGAGATAGGAACTTTCTCACCCTGGTCTGTGTCCCCTGTCAGCTGCAGTGAGGAAACTTGCTCTGTGCAGCTAGAGAGTGAGACAGGCCAGCCAATAGGAAAAGGGGGGCATGCCTGAAGCAAGGCACTAACTAACTGACCCCTTCCCACTGAAATTCGCGCCCACGGCGCTGATTGGAGGCTGCGTCGCGCCTCTGAGAGCTCCTAGCCCTGTGGGCGGAGCTACAGACCGCCGAAGAGAAACTGTTATGGCGCCCGCTCCTTGTCCCGAGCGCACCTGTCGGCCGTTTGTGCGCTCGGGGGAATAGAGCGGGCGGCCATCGCCGGCGGAAACTGCCGGAGAAAAGAAAGAAGCCGGTGCAGAAGCGATAAGGCGCTGGCGGCAAGTGCCGCGGCTGTCAGCTGCGAATAAGGCGCTGCCGGCAAAGTGAAAGTAAGCCGGCGCTGAGAGCGCCTGGGCCGGGACAGCGCCGTGGCTGACAGCCGCACATAAGGCGCTGTGAACGAAGTACCCCGAAACATACACAGACACACACATAAGTAAGGTGCCGGAATAAGGCGCTGTGAAATAAACGCACCAAGCACCCACACACCTAAATGAAGTGCCCCATATATAATGTCCCTTCAGGTGCCACTGCTCCCCCAAAAATAAAGTGCAGCCCCTGAAAGCTAGCCCCAAAAAACAAGGTGGGCCAAAACAGGGGGGTCTCCAGCTGTTGCGAGTCCGTACCTATGGAGAAAAAGGGGGAAAGTACTTACCTCAGTCAGAAGAACTTACCTAATGGAGTCTTCAGTCAGCCTTCGTTACCTGCATCACGCCTGGCTGCTATGCGCGAGCGAGGCGAGCAGGGAAATAGGGGGACCCGGACCCGTGAGGTATCACCCAAGCGCTGACCGTTGGCGGGGGGGGGGTTAACAGCACATATACACAATGTCTGTGCCCCCACACTCGCAATGGGGAAACAGGGAACCGCAGTCCCTGAGTCCCCACCTGAAAACAGAAAAGAAGAGGAATAAAAAACTAAAACAAAAAATCAGAAGACCTGGTCTGGAGGAACCCAGACCATGTCCACCTCCTTCAGACACTAAGCTTAATCTGATTAGCTCAGAGCCTGAAGGCGGGCGTATCCTGCTGGGAGGAGCTGACTTTTTTTTATTACCATAGTGTCACACCTCCTAGAGACAGCAGCATACACCCACGGTCTGTGTCCCCCAATGGAGCCGATAGAGAAAATGGCTACTATAGAAGTTTGATTTTTTTTTTTTTTGCATATAATTGGGAACAATTTTAGGCCATCATTTCAACAATGTTTGATGGATACAAAAATTGTGTACGAATGCAGCCTAAGCAAGATTCCCATGTATAACTTTCCATATCTGCACAAAGCTAAAGCAGATGTGATGGCGGCCATATGCACTGTAACCCAGCTTTCCTAGGAACAGACAAATCAAAAAAAAAAAAATTTTTTACTTTAGCCTTAGCAGGAGACAACTCTCTGACATTATCTTAAGGAAAATGCTTTGCAGGGGCTGCGAGATGAAAGGAAGAGTCTTTACCTTGTTGTTCTCATCTTGATCCCACACTTCACTGTAAATTCCTCCAGACGTGTTCTAGTTTAGAGAAATAACGGAGATTGATATTCTCAGGGCCGTCTCCACAGTAACAGACTATGACGTCACAGGTCAGCCCTGATGGGTCTGAACACACGGGGCGCTGCAGTGATTCCAATGAAGTATGAGATCACACGTGATGCGGGATGTGCGGCACCAGCCGCTGGCCATGGCGGGAGATGCAGATAAGCTCCGCCCCCAGTGGAATACTACAACCCTCAATGAGTGCAGCCTCCATTATAAACACCACATCGCTATGAAGTCCTCCCCTCCATGACAGGTATGATGGACTGAATAACACACAATTAACTATCAAGAGAAAAAGGGGGGTGGGAAGGTTTTGTCTCAGACCTGTACCTTCTCTGCAGTCCGGTTCCATACGGTCACAGTGTGCCCCTTCTTTAGTAGGTTTGATACTATGCCGCTGCCCATTAAGCCCAAACCGAGAAATCCGATCCTAATCAAGATAAAAAAGAAAACAGATCAGAGGAGACAGCGGAAGGGGGTCTGTTACATAGCGCAGATTATAAGCAGCCTTAATGTCTGTATAAAGACGGGCATTCACATAAGATTGAAGATGTACTCCAGTACATAAAAACTTAAAAGTATCTGAAGTGTTGCAGGGGGGATCTCTGCAGTCGAACCGTAATCTCCTGCTCGGCACTGCAACCACTCCGTGCACTGAGTTGTGTCGACCAACGTACGGAGCGGTGGACAACATGCCCTTTATGCTTCTCTATGGGAAAACTGGATATACAGCACTTGTGTACCTCCACCTCTCCCATAGAGATGTATGAAGGGGGCATGTTGACCACCCCTTCGTGTGGCGATTGACACAGGTCCGTGCACGAAGCGGTGGCTGGATAGGGGAAAAGTGCCTGATGGCAGGGGTCTGACCACAGGGACCCCCACGATCAGACATTTATCACCTATCCTGTGGATAGGGGATATGTTTTTATGTAACCGAGTACCCTTTTCAGCATACAATCACTCTCAGAGTCCATCGCATGTTGAGGGCAGCATCAATATACAATGCTTTTGTATGTCGGGCCATCGCATAAGCGGCTATCTGGCAGCGCAGACTGCTTCAGCTGCCACCAGATAGCCGTTTACGGTGCCCCGTGTGGTCCGCTGACGATCACTTACCTGTCCTCGAGGCTCCGGCGCGTCCTCTTCGGGACCCCCTGCATCATCGGCGCTCTCCATCGTCGTCATCACGTCGCTGCGCACGCCGTCCCGTCATCCAGTAGGAGCAGCGTGCGTAGCGACGTGATTGCGGCGACGGAGAGCGAGGATGCCGGGGAAGAAGAGGCCTTGCCGGAGCGTCGGGGACACCCCGGGGATGTGGCGACAGCGATGGAAGGCGACATCCAGGGCAGCGGTGACGGTCCGGAGCAGCAGGGACAGGCGAGTATAACTTTCTCTAACAGTGGTCTACAACCTGCAGACCTCCAGATGTTGCAAAACTACAACACCCAGCATGCCCGGACAGCCAACTCCGGGCATGCTGGGTGTTGTAGTTTTGCAACATCTGGAGGTCCGCAGGTTGTAGACCACTGTCCTATACTTTACATTGCACGGATCCCTCAACATACGATCGTTTTAACAAACGATGGTCCGTTTGGAACGGATTACCATCGTATGTTGAGGGACCACTGTACTTAGAAAAATGTGTAACCTGTGATACCTGGGTTGCCCATTGTCCCTGCCAGGTGCTATTTAAAGGAGATCTGCAGTATAAAGGCAGTTATCCCCTAAGTGTCTGAGCGCATGGGGGGGTTTGGGGTGTCTGAACGCTGGGACCCCGTGATTTCCTGCAGGAGGCATGTCGGCCGCAGCATGGCGCGGTGGCCAACGTGCCCCCTCCATGTATCTCTAAGGGAAAGGTAGAGATGCAGCGTTAGTGCATAGAACTGTAAGGGGGGGGGGGGGGGCGTGTCGTCAACCTCAAAGAGGTCGACCACACGCATGCGGTCAGGGAGTCCCAGCGGTCGGGGAGTCCAACCCCCCAAGATCAGACACTTATCCTCTATCCTGCAGATAAGTGTCTAACACTGCAGTACACCTTTAACAGTGCAATGTAGGGTGAGACACATACTTCTTGTCTGTGGGGGTGATGTTGCCGTTGATGGCTGTGCTGTCTGCTGCCTGGATAGAGGTTGAGCCGGTGTCCTGTGAACAGAAAACGAGACCGATGTCAGTGCTGGAGGAGAAGGGACCAAAGCAATAAACATGATGGGGAAAGGTCTATACCTCTTCTGATACTTTCAGCCGTTTACTGATGGCCTGGTATGTGACGCTGGGCTGAGGACAGAAAGCAGCGATCAGTGTTAAGTAAACAGGTCTTTAATAATACAGTAATCCCCGACCCCCAATGTGTGACCCCTCCCCCCCCCCCCCCCCCCGGGCACACATTACACCACACTTACAGTCATCCTCTGCTGCCAGTAATAGAACACTGAGTTTACATGAAACTGTAGATTCAGAAAATGTCAGGGATGTCAAAAGTTTTAAGAACTCAGCTGGGCACTGTCCTCCTTTGGCTCCACTAAACTCTCCGCAAAGCTGAGCAGAGCTTAAAGGGGTACTCCGCCCCTAGACATTTTATTCCCTATCCAAAGGATAGGGGATAAGATGTCAGATCGCCTTGGTCCCGCTGCTGGGGACCCCGCGGATCGCTGCTACAGCACCCCGCTATCATTACTGCGCAGAGCGAGATCGCTCTGCACGTAATGACGGGCGATAGAGGGGCCGGAGCATCGTTACATCACAGCTCCGACCCTTGTGACGTCACGTCACGGCCCGTCCCCGTCAATACAAGTCTATGGGAGGGGGCATGGTGGTCGTCACGCCCCCTGCCATAGACTTGCCTTAAGGGGACGGGCCGTGATGTCATTAGGGGCGGAGTCATGACGTCACGCTGCTCCGGCCCCTGTATCGCCAGTCATTACGCACAGAGCGAACTCGCTCTGTGCAGTAATGATGGCGGGGTGCCGCAGCGGCGATCCCCGGGGTCCCCAGCAGCGGGACCACGGCGATCTAACATCTTATCCCCTATCCTTTGGATAAGATGCCAGGGACGGAGTACCTCTTTAAGGGCCCATAGAAAACCGCTTCGAGGAGCCACACGGGCCTGCAAGTCGCTGAACGTACTCTCAGTGTACTCACACTGTGCATGCATGCGGTGACTCACAAGTCCCTGCGTGGCTGCTTGGAGCGGCGCATTGCACTCTACACTTAGGCTATGTTCACACTTTGATATTCCGGAGACCGCAGGCGCTGGCATAATATACCGGCACTAGGACCGCACAGGAATGCGCCATCTCACTGACCACTATGCATTCCGTGCGGAGTCTGCAGAAAGAATGAATAGGTTAATTCTTTTTGCAGACACAGAATTAAAAATTTCCATGCTGGAAACCTCTGACAGAAATTCCACAATGTGCTCAGCGCGGCAGAATCCCATTGAACCCGACTACATTCTGCTGCAGTGGAATTTCCGTTCAGAATTCCACACGGAAGTCCCGAGGTGTGAACATATCCAAAACCAACTGATCCACATCACTGCAACCATTCAGCTTTTTCAGAAACCAGGCAAAACAATAAAAAAATAGCATCACCCAACTTTCCTACATAGCTAAATAGCATGTTCATCAGCAAACTAGGGCAATGGGATCTTACAACAGTTTGCTGTAGAACACAGTTTAGGAAAGGCTGACAGATAACATACAACTCCGGTACCTTTTTCAATACCATCTCTGTGCCAAGCGTCCTGTGCCCGTGTAGAAGCCAACTGCTGTCACCCGCTGAGTCCTCCTGCAGGGAGAAACAATGACAGGATTATCCTGAAACATCCATGCCCTGGAACGTTACCTGCGCCATAGTTTTTTTTTTGTCTATAATACAGCTTTTATATATATTTATGTGTCTCCATAATTATAGGTCTTGCAGTCATCGTCCCATCTGTCCTAGATTTCTTGTTACCTCCCAAACATCGGCTTTAATGCTGTGGATCCTTTCATCCCCAGCAGTCACTGGTGTAGATGCCTTTTCCCATGCAAAAAAACTATTGGCCCTTAAAAAAGAAAAAAAAAAGAAAGACAGGCCCCTGTGCACCACCCCTTTCTATACATCCTAGCAGAGCATATCTCCATTTATCCCCTTACTATTACTTCACCCTCTCTTATAAAGGGGTGCTCCAGAGGAAAAAAACATGTTTTTAAATCAACTGGTGGACGAACGTTATACAGACTTGTAAATTACTTCTATGTAAAAATCTTAATCCTTCCAGAACTTACTAGCTGCTGTATGCTCCACAAGAAATAGTATAGTTCTTTTCAGTCTGACCACAGTGCTCTCTGCTGACACCTCTGTCCATGTCAGGAACTGTCCAGAGTAGGAGAAAATCCCCATAGCAAACCTCTCCTGCTCTGGACAGTTCCTGACATGGACAGAGGTGTCAGCAGAGAGCACTGTGGTCAGACAGAAGAGAACTACACAACTTCCTCTAGAGCATACAACAGCTGATAAGCTGTATGTTTGATTTAAAAACTTTTATTTTATACCTCCAAAGTGCCCCTTTACAAAAAATAAAAAATATTGAACTTTCTGGAGCCAGTTGATTTATAAAACAAAACAGATTTATAAATTACTTCTATTAAAATATCTTAATCCTTCCAATAATTATCAGCTGCTGAAGTTGAGTCGTCCTTTTCTGACAACAGTGCTCTCTGCTGACATCTCTGCTTGTCTCGGGAACTGCACAGAGTAGAAGAGGTTTGCTATGGGGATTTGCTTCTACTCTGGACAGTTCCCGAGACACGTGTCATCAGAGAGCACTTTGACAGAAAAGAACAACTCAACTTCAGCAGCTCATAAGTACTGAAAGGATTAAGATTTTTTTTAATAGAAGCAATTTACAAATCTGTTTAACTTTCTGGAACCAGTTGATATTAAGATATATATATAATACACACACACTTCCTGGATAACCCCTTTAATGTCACAATACACATTAGAAAGCATTTGGTAAAACCCAACAATTTCAATGGAACCGACTGACTAATGTATATATGGGGATTCTCTACCCACATAGGACATTGGTAAAGAGAAGTATTGGGCATCTAGGATTTTAACTACCCGACCCTACTGTTCTCTCAGAGATAAGCTGCCAGCAGAAGAGTCTAGCAGCGGCTTACCCCTCCTTTCTTCATAAAGAACACATGCACACTCGGCCAAGCCGAACATTCGCATGCATGTAGAGAGAGCTGTCAACCAAGCAAATGTTTGGCAGACAGCTATGACATGTATGGCTACCTTAAGCTACTGTAAGGTCACAGAGCAGCTCTGAATGTGAGGAGAAGTTTTCTTTCTAGATGTGGTTTGATGCTAAAAGCAAGAGAGGACCAGGAATGGCCTCCGGAGTTGCTCTTGCATGCTCGGTGCGGCCTACCTTCTCGGTCTGGCTGAGCAGGAAGTGACGGAAGTGAGGATCGTCCGCAGTACGCTGCAACCGAACAGAGAGAGAAACTGAGCTGCTTCCCTCTACAGAAGAGAAAGTCAGGCTTAAGCACTGGTCTGCAAACTGTGGCTGCCAGGTCATGCTGGGAGTTGTAGTTTCACGACAACTGGAGAGTGACAATTTGCAGACTTCTGTGCTATACTTACATCAGACAGGCACACCACCTTGAAATAGGAGAGACAGTCACTAGTTTCCTTAGGATGGGCAATATATCCCCTGCTGGCCCTTTAAACTTCACTTTCCAGTCAGAGAAGAAGCCTTGGTCACAATGAGAGCGCAACGCACGTTCCCACAATCCTCCATGTATGTGCAGTGGAGACTTGCTGCCATTACACACTGGAGCAGTGTTTCCCCAACCAGGGTGCCCCCAGCTGTTGCAAAACTACAACTCCCAGCATGCCCGGACAGCCTAAGGCTGTCCGGGAATGCTGGGAGTTGTAGTTTTTCAACAGCTGGAGGCACCTTGGTTGGGAAAACACTGCACTGGAGACTGGCGCTGAACTGAGAACATGGGACCACCTTTATAAGTCATAACCAGGGGCAACAGGTAAACAAAACAAAGCAAGCACATGGGGGATCAGTAAAGCTTAGATCTCTCACACCGAACATTTTCAGAAATACGTTAAATTTAACATAATACATCAGCTTAGACCTTAAAGGGGTACTCCGTCCCTGGCATTTTATCCAAAGGATAGGGGATAAGATGTCAGATCGCCGCGGTCCCGCTGCTGGGGACCCCGGGGATCGCCACTGCAGCACCCCGCTATCATTACTGCACAGAGCGAGATCGCTCTGCACGTAATGACGGGCAATACAGGGGCCGGAGCAGCGTTACATCATTGCTCCGCCCCTCATGACATCACAGCCCGTCCCCTTAATGAAAGTCTATGGCAGGGGGCGTGACGACCGCCACGCCCCCTCCCATAGACTTGTATTAACGGGGGCGGGCCGTGACGTCACGAGGGGCGGAGCCGTGATGTAACGATGCTCCGGCTCCTGTATTGCCCGTCATTACGTGCAGAGCAAACTCGCTCTGTGCAGTAATTATGGCGGGGTGCTGCAGTGGCGATCCCCGGGGGTCCTCAACAGCGGGACTGCGGCGATCTGACATCTTATCCCCTATCCTTTGGATAGGGGATAAGATGTCTAGGGGCGGAGTACCCCTTTAAAGGGATACTCCAGTGGAAAACTTTTTTTTTTTATGAACTGGTGCCAGAAAGTTAAACTAATTAGTAAATGACTTCTATTAAAAATCTTAATCCTTCCAGTACTTATTAGCTGCTGAATACTACATAGGAAGTTCTCTTCTTTTCGGATTTCTTTTCTGTCTGTCCACGGTGCTCTCTTCCGACACCTCTGTCCATTTTAGGAACGGTCTACAGTAGAAGCAAATCCCCATAGAAAACCTCTCCTGCTCT
Source organism: Hyla sarda (assembly GCF_029499605.1). Lineage (NCBI taxonomy): Eukaryota > Metazoa > Chordata > Amphibia > Anura > Hylidae > Hyla > Hyla sarda. Next base: position 219,921,352 of record NC_079196.1, on the reverse strand, counting down.
GGACAGTTCTTGATTCGGACAGAGGTGTCAGCAGAGAGCACTGTGGACAAGACAGAAAAGTAATCCAAAAAGAAAAGAATTTCCTCTGGAATATTCAGCAGCTAATAAGTACTGGAAGGATTAAAGAAGTAATTTACAAACCTGTATAACTTTTTGGCACCAGTTGATTTAATAAAAAAAAAAAAAAAAAAAAAAATAAAAGGTTTCCCACAGGAGCACCCCTTTAATGGTACAACGCCTTTTAAAGGCCCAAACTGTTTTTTTTATTTATTTTTAAAGCATCGCATTCTAAGAGCTATAAAACACTTTTTTGTTGACAGAGGAGGCCTTGTTTTTTTTGTGGAACATGTTGTAGTTTTTAATAAAGAGAATAAAAAATAAACAAACAGGATTTTGTCTATTTTTTGCATTTAATGCCACTACATTTGAAGATTGGTGAACCAAGACAGTTTTTATCTGTATAATTTTTAGGTACAAACAACCTATATTATAGGTATATAATTTATATAAAAAAAATATAAAAAAAAAAAGTTATATAAATTATAACTTATAAGGTGAATTATGCATTTTTATTTGTGTGTATGGAACTTTATCTTTTGACATTTAACTAGTCAAACACAGGGACTGGCATGGCTGTACACCAGCGCTTATATGACAGACCCCTGGCTGCCATGAAAACCTGTGCCACATGGCTAGGCTGCTACCATAAAAAGGTATCGGACTGGCCATAGGCCTCTTTGTACCACCGTAAAAAGATGTGTCAAATGGTGCTCGCCTTTTTATAAACCTGGTCCATCTTTATCCAGCATATTTAAGCTTTAGACTAACAGTACAGTGACCCCCCCCGACCTACGATCATTTCAACATACGATCACTCTCAGAGGCCATCGCATGGTGAAGGCAGCATCAACATACGATGCTTTTGTATGTCGGCGCCATCACATAAACTGCTATCCGGCAGCGCAGACTGCTTCAGCTGGCACTGGATAGCCGTTTACGGTGCCCCGTGTAGTCCGCTGACGATCACTTACCTGTCCTCGGGGCTCCGGTGCGTCCTCTTCGGGATCCCCCTGCATCGTTGGCGCTCTCCATCGTCATCATCACGTCGCTGCGCACGCCGCCCCGTCATCCAATAGGAGCGGGGTGCGTAGGGACGTGATGGCGGCGACGGAGAGCGAGGATGCCGGGGAAGCAGAGGCCTTGCCGGAACGTCAGGGACACCCCAAGGACAGCGATAGAAGGAGACATCCAGGGCAGCGGTGATGGTCCGGAGCGGCAGGGACAGGCGAGTATAACCTCCAATACCAGTGGTCTTCAACCTGCGGACCTCCAGATGTTGCAAAACTACAACTCCCAGCATGCCCGGACAGCCGTTGGCTGTCCGGGCATTCTGGGTGTTGTAGTTTTGCAACATCTGGAGGTCCGCAGGTTGTAGACCACTGTCCTATACTTTACATTGCACGGATCCCTCAACATACGATTGTTTCAACAAACGATGGTCCGTTTGGAACGTATTACCATCGTATGTTGAGGGACCACTGTATATGAAAAGCCGCCTAAATGAATCTCCCCCTTCGTCTATTAGAAATGCAATGATTGTAACATTAGAACATTCGTTGATGTACCTATGAAAGATTTACAGTGTCACTCAGAAACACAGAACATGTCAAACCTTTTAAACAATTGGGTCTCAATGCGCAGATCCCCACCGATCTAAAGATTGGGCTGAGAGAAGTGCACGGCACTTCTCAGCTCGTATCGATTGGTCTCGTTGCTCTGTAGACTTATAATGGAGCAATGAGACAAAGATCGTTACAAGCTAGGGAGTGCAGCGGACTTCTCCGGGCCGGTTCTCCTGATCAGTGGAGGTCTCAGGATTGAGACCCCGGCCAATCAAAAGTCTTTCTAACAGCACCTATTTAACAATATTCAATGCGATGGACAATATCGAGACACAACTTGCCCGTCGCAACAGAGACGCATTGTCCTGTTACTATGGTAACTTGTGCCCTCTGCTCCAGTGCCCACCCCTGTGTAGCAGCTGCAGTGGGTACAAAGACAGATGAGCACATCACCCCGCCTCCGTAGCATTTACAGGAGCTGAGGCGCCGCTGATCTATTCTTACCTCACTCGTGGGCGGGGGCCAGCTGAATCGGGACACAGTCTTCATTGCCAGCTTCTTCAGGGAGCTTGGCTGGGGAGATATGGTGCCCTAAACAACCGGGGGGGGAAGAACGTTAGAGAAAAGCTGGCAGCAACACCGCTTCCTGTAGTATTGCGAGGGACAACAGATCAAATTCAGGTTTTATATAAAAACCGTCCTGACCTAAAACTTTCACAGCTGAGGGTTTGTTAAAAATGTACACAGTTCAGTCTTTTGAAAAGGGTCATCCAGCTTTTCAAAATTAACGGTCTATTCTCAGGAAAGGTTATGATTATTAGATCGGTGGGGGTCTGACTCCTGGCACTAGGGAACGACCAATTATTGGTCTGGCAAATATTATCGGCCGATAATGCCCCGCCCCCCGGTCAGAGACCGCCACTGGCCCATTGCCTCCCCCATCCCCGGTTTTATAATTACCTGTTCCCGGGGTCCGCGCTACTTCTGGCTCCTGCGGCGTCCTGCACTGTTGCTGCGCATCGCAATGAAAAGTGACGTCCTCAACGCAACGTCACCGTCAATGAGCACAGCGACAGCTCAGGACGCCGCCGAAGCCAGAAGTAGCGCTCCGGGAACAGATAATTATAAAACCGGGGATGGGGGAGGCAATGGGGCAGCGGCAAGGTAATTACTGATAGCGATAACGTCCAAAATCGTGAATATCGGCCAAACTGATAATCGGTCGATCCCTAGTGCCAGGAGTCAGATCCCCTAGTGCCAGGAGTAGGTTTTGGTATCGGCCTTAAAAAAAAAAAATCAATATTGGTCGATCCCTACCTGGCACACAGGTGAGCACTGCAGCTTCTGCAATGTTTACATGTGATCTGTTCCTGCACGCATTGTACCATTAGTTGCAAAGACCTGTAGAAATGTCCCATTAACTTGACTAGGATGATGCTACAGTTCCGTTCACCTCTGCTACTTAAGGTACAGCAAGTGCAGTAATGAACAAGAAAACATTAAGGAGGCTGTGTAACGTGCCGAAACACTGCGCCTCCTTAAAAAGAATTAGAGGAGGTGTGGGAAAGAGACCCCCATGATCTAATATCTTCAAAATAGTCATTAAATATGAAAAGCTATACAACCCCCTTTAAATAGTGTTTTCCCTACTGACCCTTATCACCTACAGTACAGCACTTTGCAGTCTTTGTCAGGCCCAAAGATTGTTAAGCGGAGCTGAGTGTGCTTGTCTGACCACCACTCTAACCAGGGGGACACCCATAAACTATTCTACCAATTAAAAAGGAGTATTCTGAGTTGAAGTTATCCCTTATAGTCAGGATAAGGGTTAACAATCTGATCAGCAAGGATCCGACCACTGGGACAGCCACCAATCCCAAGAACAGAATTGTCCACATAATGGACGGAGCACACAGTGTTTGTGTGACCAGTACTCGGCATGCTGGGAGATCTAGCGGCTGTCCAGGCATAGTGCTTGTAGTTCTGGAACAGTGACAGTAAAAAGGATCACTGATCTACAGAGAATCAATGGAGCTCCTCAAGGAGCTGCAATTGAAAACTCTTTTAGAAGAGTTGTGTCTATTTGCTACGTACCTTCTCTTCCTTGGGTGGTCTTCCGCGTTTACGTGGGCTCTGTTCGCGGGATTTTTTTATAGCTGAACCAGGGCCAGAATCTGAGGCCTTCCTCTTCTTTTCTCCGGCTGGCTTCTTAGATTTACCTTCTTTTTTGCCTTCCTTTTTGCCCTCTTTTTTGCCCTCTTTTTTGCCTTCTTTTTTGCCTTCCTTTTTGCCCTCTTTTTTGCCTTCCTTTTTGCCTTTGTCATCGCTGGAATTCTGTGGAGACAATAAAAAGTGACTTAAATGTGACAGTATTTTACATTTATAAGAAAAGACATGATAGACTATTCAGAGTTATCCTCATTAACTTAAGCAAAAAAGGGCAGTAAATTCTGTAATCCAGCAAATCAAAATTGCAAGATCAAAAAACGTGAGTAGATTTTGTGTATTAAGGGGAATTTTACATAACAGGAAATTTTTCTTTTGAATTTAGGAATATCCTCATAGATGCTGCACTAAACATTATGCAATGTCCTGTAGACCACGGCTGGGGAACAAGACTGAAAATCCATCTAAGCGATGACTTCACTGATATATATGTCTATACATACTGTTATATGTGAAGGGAAATCCAAATAATTCATCACCAACCTGTTCTTGTTTTGCCTTTACTTTCTTGAGGTACTCCTCCACGGCGTCCACCGCTTGCTGGAAGCGCTTGCCTTTGTTGGCTTTGATCATCTCTTCCTTGTGGGGATGGTACGGCTTCAGCTGCTCCACCTTTATCCAAGCGCTGAGAGGGAACACAACATAAGTCAGACATCACTGCGGTAACATATCATGACTTGGTCATTCATTTATACTGAAACCTAAGTATGTGAACCTTTTCTTTCAGTGTGTGGTGTCATTTCAGCAATTATTGGTTGGTCCTTTACAACAGCTTCGAGGAATTTTAGCCCATTGGTATATACACACACACACAACATACGATCACTCTCAGAGGCCATCGCATGTTGAAGGCAGCATCAACATACGATGCTTTTTTATGTCAGGGCCATCGCATAAACGGCTATCCAGCAGCACAGACTGCTTCAGCTGCCACCGGATAGCCGTTTACGGTGCCCCGTGAGCTCCGGTGATGTCTCTTACCTGTCCTCGGGGCTCCGGCACATCCTCTTCGGGATCCCCTGCATCGTCGGCGCTCTTTATCGACGTCATCACGTCGCTGCGCACACCGTCCCGTCATCCAATAGGAGCGGCGTGCATAACGACGTGATGGCGGCGATGGAGAGCGAGGATGCCGGGGAAGCAGAGGCCTTACCGGAATGTCGGGGACACCTCGGGGAGACGACAACAGCGATAGAAGGAGACATCCCGGGCAGCGGTGACAAGCAGTGGCGGTCCGGAGCGGCAGGGACAGGTGAGTACAACTTCCTCTACCGTGCAGGTGGTGTGCCGGCTGCTGCATGACGCGGCAGCTGAGACGCCTCCTCCATGTAATTCTATGGGAGAGGCAGCGTTTTTGCCTCCCCTCCTCTCCCATAGAACTGTATGGGGACAGGGCGGGAAGGGTGCGTAACCGTCAATCTCTCAGTGAGCGCTAAAGCCAGGGCCGTTTAGGAGATCGCAGGGGGTCCCAGCGGTCGGATCCCCCACGATCAAACATTTATCCCCTATCACCTTTACCCTCAGCTTCTTTAGCAAAGCAGTGGTGGTCTTCGGGGTGTTTGGAGTCGGTATCGTGTGAATACTACCCTGCGGTCCAGACTCTGAATGGAGGGGATCATGCTCTGCCTCAGTATGTCACAGTACATGTTGTATTCAGGATTCCCTCAATGAACTGTAGCTCCTCAGTGCCAGCAGCTCTCCTACAGGCCCAGACCATGACACTCCACCACCATGCCTGACTGTAGGAAAGACACTTGCCTTTGTACTCCACACCTGGTTGTCGCCAAACAGGATTCACTCCATCTGAACCAAAAAAGTTTAACTTGCTCTCATCGGACCACAGGACACGGTTCCAGTAATTAATTTCTATTGTCTGCTTGTCTTCAGCAAAATGTTTGCGGGCATTCTTGTGCATCATCTTTAGAAGAATCCCAACAACAAAAAATCCCCAGGGATAATTATATATTACAACAACCTTTTTAGGGGTCGCCCCCCAAGGGGTTAACCCTAAACTAGAAACCCCCCTTAAAACTGCATTTTATTAAATCATTTAAAATATATGAGCTCCGGTATAGTGATTAAAATCACAGCTAGTAGTTGCCTATATAGTATGCTTGCATCCAGTAACTTCTTTAATAGTAATACTGTGCTTTGACAGCAATAGTGTGCGGATGCCGCTGCACTAACAGATGGGCACTGATAGCTGCTAGTTAAAACATGAATAGCCCTCTGCTTCCCGACGTTTTGTTGGTTAGACCAACTTTATCAACGTACAGAGACTCTGTACCTTGATAAAGTTGGTCTATCCAACGAAACGTCCCCTAAAAGGTTGTTGTAAAATATCATCTTTAGAAGAGGCTTTCTTATGGTAAGACAGCCATGTGGACCAATCTGATGCAGAGTATGGTCTGAGCACTGACAGGTTGACACCCCTCCCCCGTTCAGCAATGCTCACAGCACTCATATGTCCATTTCCCAAAGACAACCTCTGGCTATGACGCTGAGCACGTGCACTCAGACTTCTTTGGTCGACCATGAGGAGGCCTATTCTGAGTGCAACCACCTGTCCTATGAACCTGTTGTATGGTCTTGTCCACTGTGCTCCAGCTCAGCTTCATGTTCTTGGCAATCTTCTTAGAGCAGTGGCCATCTTTATGTACAGCAACATATTTTTTTTCCCTTAGAAAGTTCTTTGACAGGTGCGCAAATAAGGACTATGATGCAAGCTCATGTTACACATGCTGCGATTAATAGCAATTGCGACATTTGACAAATTGTCAGCTGCAGTGGGTGTCAGCAGTCTGATCAGCATCTTCACAATGTGATGGCGGGTAGCAGACCAGTTAATATGGTGGAGGCCTTCTGAAGGCAGAGTTTAATATCTTAGCACCAATTTAACTGATGCAATGTTATGCAATAGTCTAGGATTAATCATATAAAGTATAGAATCAGTATAGTATAAATAATCCCTTCCCTAAAGAAAAAAATAAATAAATTTAAAATCACCCACTTATCAAATAAAAAATAAATAAAAAACCACAAAACATTCGGTATTGCCATGTGCAGAATTGTCCAAACTATGACTTATGATTCTGCATCAATGATGTAAAAGCAAAAAAATACAGTGACCCCCCCAACCTACGATGGCCCAGACATACGATCACTCTCAGAGGCAACATCAACATACGATGCTTTTGTATGTCGGGGCCATCGCATAAACGGCTATCCGGCAGCGCAGACTGCTTCAGCTGCCCCCGGATAGCCGTTTATGGTGCCCTGTGTGGTCCGCTGATGATCACTTACCTGTCCTCGGGGCTCCGGCGCGTCCTCTTCGGGATCCCCTGCATCGTCGGCGCTCTCCATCGTCGTCATCACGTCGCTGCGCATGCCGTCCCGTCATCCAATAGGAGCGGCGTGTGTAGCGACGTGATGGCGGCGACGGAGAGCGAGGATACCGGGCAGCAGAGACATTCCGGAGCGACGGGGACACCCCAGGGACAGCGATGGAAGGCGACATCCCGGGCAGCGGCGTAGACATGTGAGTGTTACCTCCTATACCAGTGGTCTTCAACCTGCGGACCTCCAGATGTTGCAAAACTACAACTCCCAGCATGCCCGGACAGCCGTTGGCTGTCCGGGCATGCTGGGAGTTGTAGTTTTGCAACATCTGGAGGTCCGCAGGTTGAAGATCACTGTCCTATACTTTACATTGCATTTGGTTCAGAATCTTTTTTTCTAGATTTTCATCCTTTAAAATTGGGTGCGTCTTATATGCCGGAGCGTCTTATATGGTAAAAAATACGGTAAGTGTGATGATTGTATTCAGAATTTGGATTATATATTTTTGTACGGTTAGATGTTCAATCAGTCCATCTACTCTACTTTATTCTGTTAAGTAAAATCAATGTTAATGAATCATATTTAATAAAAAAAAAATAAAAACAAGCCTCAAGGAAAAAAAAAATACAAAAATAAAAAGAAGAAGAAGAAGAAGAAGACTGGCTAACAAAGTACTAGCAATAATGACTACATATGGCTTTTTCCTAAGCCAAGGTTCGGCTGGAGTATATTTAGTAGGTTTTTCAAGCCTTATTGACTTTTTTGCGAATGTCGCAGTTGATAAATTTATGACTATGGTGAGTTAAAATTGAAAGAACCGCTTATGTAAGCCGAAATGAAAAAGTCTGCTGTTCTCGCGCTCTAGGCAGATTGTCGCACAAAAAAAAAAAAACAGCGCAATTGCGATTTTTTTTGCAACATTTTTATGCGAAAGGACACAAGTGAATTGGTTAATAAATGTATAAAATGTTTGTAATAGTGGTCAGGATAGGACAATTATTAAAGGAGTAGTGCAGTGAAATATAACTTATCCCCTATCCAAAGGGGTGGCAGGTGAAGCACCGAGTCTATAAATTGTATGTCAAACATATGGTAGTACAATTTTACCCATTTATCAGTTTATTAATTTAATTTTTTTTAATCGTTTAAGGTGTCTAGATCTTTTTAGACAATGCCGAAGCAAATGCGAAAAATAAATGCTTCCGACAAAAGGGGTACTCCGCTACTAGGCATCTTATAAGAGGTCTAATCGTGTGGGACCCCCGCAATCTCCGTGGGGGTTCCAGCGGCAGTACCCCCCCTCATTTAGACATCTTATTCCCTATCCTTTGGATAGGTAATAAGATGCCTAGAAGTGGAGTACCCCTTTAAAATAAATCAAAACATACAGTGATACTATTCAACAAGATTTACATACAATTACACAGTAATTGTAAAACAATAGAATAAGATTTAAATCAGTTTCCAGTCAACCAGCATTTTCAATTTAACACAAAAAACAATGGGACGAAAGCATAAAGGGAACAAAACGGGCGCATGTGTTGGATATGACTGGTCAATAGACTTGTCTAGATATATATATACAATTCTATAGGATTTTCAAGGATAGAAACGTATAAACCTGACAGATGCAAAAATCGTTCTGTGAATGTGTCTTATACTAACTTTAAAAAAAGAGCCTTCTGCCTGACATCATGTGATTACTGATAGCCAATAAAGAGGAGCCCTTTTTTTTTTTTTTTTTTTTGCGGTCATACTTACTGATCTTCAGTTCCAAAAAACTTCACGAACAAGCATTTTTTGCCACGTGGCTTCTTTAAATCTTTGGGCGGATTGACGATCTGTGGAGGAAAAGAAAGGAAGATGAGGGTAATCCCCACACGAGATACGGGGACACACACAGTCCTAAAACAACGACCGGGGACACACACAGTCCTAAAACAACGACCGGGGACACACACAGTCCTACACAACGACCGGGGACACACACAGTCCTACACAACGACCGGGGACACACACAGTCCTACACAACGACCGGGGACACACACAGTCCTACACAACGACCGGGGACACACACAGTCCTACACAACGACCGGGGACACACACAGTCCTACACAACGACCGGGGACACACACAGTCCTACACAACGACCGGGGACACACACAGTCCTACACAACGACCGGGGACACACACAGTCCTACACAACGACCGGGGACACACACAGTCCTACACAACGACCGGGGACACACACAGTCCTACACAACGACCGGGGACACACACAGTCCTACACAACGACCGGGGACACACACAGTCCTACACAACGACCGGGGACACACACAGTCCTGCACAACGACCGGGGACACACACAGTCCTGCACAACGACCTTGGACACACACAGTCCTACACAACGAACGGGGACACACAATCATACACAATGAACGAGGACACAATCATACACAAGAAAAGGGGACACATGATAGTACACAATATACAGCAGAGGTGTCAAACTGGTGGCCCACCAGATGTTGCAAAACCAACTCCCAGCATGCCCGGACAGCCCTTGGCTGTCTGGGCATGCTGGGAGTTGAAGTTTTGCAACATCTGGAGGGCCACCAGTTTGAAACCCCTGCTATACAGGGATCTCTGGTCTGATATGTAAGGGAGGAGTGCTGAAAAACAAGCAGAAAAACCTAGAAGTGATATCTCCCTAGAGGGCTCCTAGTTTACAACGACCCTCCTATAGGTTTCCAGACGGACACCAGACACACTGCACTTCCCTGACCACCACTTGTTTGGTATTAGCCGATTTAACCACTTAAGGACTCCGGGCGTACCTGTACACCCTGAATCCGCTCCCTTTCTATAACATGGGGCCTCTAACAACGGCCAGGACCCGTGGCTAAAAGCGCAGCACTGATCGCGGTGCCGCGCACTATTAACCCTTTAGACGCAGTGTTCAAAGTTGATCGCCGTGTCTAAAGTGAAAGTAAACTGCCCCCCCCGGCTAGCTCAGTCGGCTGTTCGGGACCGCCGCAGTGAAATCGTGGCATCCCCAACAGCTGTAACACACAAGGAGGGTCTCCTTACCTGCCTCCTGTGTGTCCAATCGCCGAATGACTGCTCAGTGCCTGAGATCCAGACATGAGCAGTCAAGAGGCAGAATCATTGATCAATGTTATCCTATGGGATAACAATGACCAATGTAGAAGATCGGTGTATGCAGTGTTATAGGTCCCTATGGGGCCTATAACCTTGCAAAAAAAAAAAAAAAAGGTAAAAAAAAAAAAATAATTTAAGTTAATAAAGATCATTTAAGTTCATTTAATAAAAGTTTGAATCACCCCCATTTTCCCATTTAAAAAAAAAGTGTAAAAAAAAATAAACATGTGGTATTGCCGCGTGCAGAAATGTCCGAATTATAAAAATATATCGTTAATTAAACCGCACGGTCAATGGCATATGCGCAAAAAAATTCCAAAGTCCAAAATCGCATATTTTTGCTCACTTTATATATCATGAAAAAATGAATGAACAGCGATCAATAAGTCTTATCAATACAAAAATGGTACCGCTAAAAACTTCAGATCACGGCGCAAAAAAATGAGCCCTCATACCGCCCCATACACGGAAAAATAAAAAAGTTATAGGGGTCAGAAGATTTTAAACATTCATTTTCGTGTATGTAGTTATGATTTTTTTTTCCAGAAGTGCAACAAAACCAAACCTATATAAGTAGGGGATCATTTTAATTGTATGGACTTACAGAAAAATTTACTGCGCAGAAACAAAAGTCCCCAAAAATTACAAAATAGCGTTTTTTCTTCAAATTTGTCGCGCAATGATTTTTGGGTAAAATGACTGATATCATTACAAAGTAGAATTGGTGGTGCAAAAAATAAGCCATCATATGGATTTTTTGTTGCAAAATTGAAAGAATTGTGATTTTCAAAGGTAAGGAGGAAAAAATGAAAATGCAAGAACGGAAAAACCCTGCGTCCTTAAGGGGTTAAAGGGACACTATGGGGAACTGAAATTATCAGACATTTATCCCCTATACACAGTATAGGGAATAAGTGTCTGATTGCGGGAGTCTGATCGATGCCCCCCCTCCCCTCAAGCCTCCTGTCCTAGGTGGGCTCCGGCCCCCACATTCTTGGATGTGGGCAAGCGACAACCCCACTTGTACATGTCTAATAATGCTGGGCCCCAGGATCATGCAGGGGATGGTAAAAGGATGGGTCCCTTACAGAAGATTGTGTGTGTGGGGTTAAGTGTCTGAGACTTACAATTCCCCGGAGTACCCCTTTAAACCTTTTTTCTTTTAAATCAACTGGTGGCAGAAAGTTAAACATATTTGTAAATTACTTCTATTAAAAAATCTTAATCCTTCCAGTACTTAATAGCTGCTGAATGCTACAGAGGAAATTCCTTTCTTTTTGGACCACTGATGACATCACTAGCACAGTGCTCTCTGCTGACATCTCTGTCCATTTTAGCCACCATGCATAGCAGATCTTTGCTAAGGGCAGCATGGTGGCTCAGTGGTTAGCACTGCTGCCTTGCAGTGCTGGGGACTTGGGTTCAAATCCCACTAAGGACAACAATAAATAAAGCATTATTATTATTATTATTATTATTATTATAATAACGTCAGCAGAGAGCACTGTGCTCGTGATGTCATCAGAGAGCATTCCAAAAAGAAAATAATTTCCTCTGTAGTATTCAGCAGCTAATAAGTACAGGAAGGATTAAGATTTTTTAATAGAAGTAATTTACAAATATGTTTAACTCTCTGCCACCAGTTGATTTAAAAGAAAAAAAGGTTTTCACCGGAGTACCCCTTTAACCATCTATCTTACCACTGATTGCCAACACCCTGCACATGTGAGACACTCACCTTCCCAGGCCACGGGGGATACCGACCCAGCTTTCCCCTAAATAGAAACAAAGAAGAGGTGAGAATCCAAAAGTCACATCCATGACGAGAAGACGGAGGAAACATTGGGGGATAATTATTCAATCCTGTGCAGAGGAAAAGTGGTGCAGTTGCCCATAGTGACCAGATTGCTTTTTAATTTTTTAAATCAAGGGAATCAATAATTGGTTGCTATGGGCAACTGCACCACTTTTCCTCTACACAAGTCTTGATAAATCTCCCCCATTGTGAATACAACGAATCACAGAATTACAAATTATACAATAATCCTAATCCAGATGACAACAAACCCCACAACAAGATCCTCCACTGATCCCCATTACACACAACTCCCTAAGAACAGCTACTGATCCCGACACTGAACCCTCCGAAATAATCCAGTCCTGGCTCCACAAACCCAGATCCACTCGTGTCCCAATAATAGGAGAATATCCCTAAACACCAAGACTAGATCCCCTGAAACAACTCTTACTAGATCCACCGGACACAATCCAGATCCCTTTAAACCATGTGCCTTCAACTGTTGCAAATTACAACTCCCAGCATTCTCTGATAAGTTTTTGGGATGATGGGAGTTGTAGTTTTACAACAGCTGGAGAGACGCAGGTTGGGAAATCACTGCTCTAACGTCTGTGATGGCCCCAACCGAATAGTGTTCCCCAACCTGTGTGCCTTCAGCTGTTGCAAAACTACAACACCCAGTATGCCCAGACAGCCGTTGGCTGTCTGGGCATGCTGGGAGTTGTAGTTTTGCAACAGCTGAAGGCACACAGGTTGGGGAACACTACTTAAAACCTATCCTCAGTTACCGTTAGTAGAGCACCTTTTTTTATTTTATTTTACTTGTCTACGCACAGAAAAGCTGTTTCCCTCTTCCAGTAGGTTACTATTCTATTCAAGTGCGAAAATGAAGATATAATTGCTATTTCACTGTATCTCCATTGGCTGTCCGGACATGCTGGGAGTTGTAGTTTTGCAACAGCTGAAGGCACCCTGGTTGGGAAACACATCTTTAAACCTATCCTCAGTTACCAGAGCACCTGAACCCCCCCCCCCACACTGCCCCCCCAATAACTGCTTTAATCCCCACACTGCCCCCCCCCCCCAAATAACCACCTCACTCCAGCTTGGTCCCCAAAAACCAGACCTCCAATAACCAACCCCCCACACTGATCCCCCCCCCAATAACCGGCCCCCCACACTGATCCCCCCCCCAATAACCGGCCCCCCACACTGATCCCCCCCCCCAATAACCGGCCCCCCACACTGATCCCCCCCCCCAATAACCGGCCCCCCACACTGATCCCCCCCCCAATAACAGGCCCCCCCACACTGATCCCCCCCCCCAATAACAGGCCCCCCACACTGATCCCCCCCCCCAATAACAGGCCCCCCACACTGATCCCCCCCCCAATAACAGGCCCCCCACACTGATCCCCCCCCCAATAACAGGCCCCCCACACTGATCCCCCCCCCAATAACAGGCCCCCCACACTGATCCCCCCCCCCAATAACAGGCCCCCCACACTGATCCCCCCCCCCAATAACAGGCCCCCCACACTGATCCCCCCCCCCAATAACAGGCCCCCCACACTGATCCCCCCCCCCAATAACAGGCCCCCCACACTGATCCCCCCCCCAATAACAGGCCCCCCACACTGAACCCCCCCCCAATAACAGGCCCCCCACACTGATCCCCCCCCAATAACAGGCCCCCCACACTGATCCCCCCCCCCAATAACAGGCCCCCCACACTGATCCCCCCCCCCCAATAACAGGCCCCCCACACTGATCCCCCCCCCCCAATAACAGGCCCCCCACACTGATCCCCCCCCCCCAATAACAGGCCCCCCACACTGATCCCCCCCCCCAATAACAGGCCCCCCACACTGATCCCTCCAATAATCAGCCTCACAACAGTGATCCCTCATTTAGCACCCAGTGACCCCCAATATCAAGCCCCTACACACTGACCCTTAATAAACAGGCCCCCCTCCAACACTGACCCCCAATAAATATGCCCCCTAAAAACCAGGCTCCTCCACACAAACTCCCAATAACTCTGCCCACAAATGACCCCTTATAACCCCCCCCCCACACACACACACACACACACACACACACACACACACACACACACACACACACCCACAAATCGGTACCCATCACGCTGCCCCCCTATAACCAGGTCGGCCCCTCACACACTGACATCCCCCCTCCCGGCTGTCCCATCTCCCTCACATCCCCGGTCTGTCACATGACCCTCCCTATGTCGCCTGCACATCCAGCCTGTCGGCCTCTTCACGCCCAGATGGCTGAGCCCGCCGCCCCCATCACTCACCACACCAGATCTCCTTGTCGCAGACTCACTGTCGCCGCCATCTTACCGACCGACACAGGACGAGCGGGGAGAAGGAGGAGGATGAGGGGGATAGGAAGGAATACTGAGCGCGCAGAGGATGCCGGGAGAACAGGAAACACCCCCCACCCGCCGTGCTCGTACCCTACGCAGCACCAACGACCGGCCTACACACGTCACCACTCACGTGAACGGCTGCAGCCAATCCGCGACTTCCTTCACTACCTGGGCTCCTCCAATGGGAAAAGGCGGGAAGGCGACCCACTGGCTGTGGCGCCCCGTCAGAGAACAAAGCGCGACCACGTGACCTATCCGAACGCTTATTGGCTAGACTGGGTCACGTGAGGTGGCGTGCGGCTGTCAGCGGTTGTTGTTGTTTTTGTCGTCGTCCTGGATGGCGTAGTCACGTGACGTACGATAGGGGAGGAGTGAAGCGGTGGCGAAGGGGCTTTACTGCTTCACCGGCGCACGTGATTATTTCGACGGGCGTCTAAGAGTGAAGAGCATCGTGGTGAGTGAACCGGGGATCGGTGCTGGGCGGCGGAAGGTTACAGGAGGACGAAAGTAACTTGGGTCCATTGTCCCAGAGCACTTCCGGGTACTTGGGTCAACCCCTGTGCTCGGACATCTGTGGGCTGTTCCTCCCCCCATGCTGGGAATGGAGTGACCCGAGCATATAAAGTCTAGCTCAGTGGCCGCTTTAGCTTTAGTATGAGGAGGACGGCGGGAGCGCTGTATGTGATCGTGTGGTCCTCTGTGTGGGCCCGGGCGCCGACATTATCACTCTGTGGAGTGTACTGTATATGACCCTGCCCGTGCTGTATCCCTTAACAACGTCACCTACCCGAGGGCTGTATCTCATAGCAACGTCACCTACCCGAGTGCTGTATCCCATAACAACGTCACCTACTCGAGGGCTGTATCCCTTAACAAAGTCACCTACCCGAGGGCTGCATTCCACAACAACGTCACCTACCCGAGTGCTGTATCCCACAGCAACGTCACCTACCCGAGGGCTGTATCCCACAGCAACGTCACCTACCCGAGGGCTGTATCCCATAACAACGTCACCTACCCGAGGGCTGTATCCCACAGCAACGTCACCTACCCGAGGGCTGTATCCCACAGCAACGTCACCTACCCGAGTGCTGTATCTCATAGCAACGTCACCTACCCGAGTGCTGTATCCCACAACAACGTCACCTACCCGAGTGCTGTATCCCACAGCAACGTCACCTACCCGAGTGCTGTATCCCACAGCAACATCACCTACCCGAGTGCTGTATCCCACAACAACGTCACCTACCCGGGTGCTGTATCCCACAGCAACGTCACCTACCCGAGGGCTGTATCCCACAGCAACGTCACCTACCCGGGTGCTGTATCCCACAGCAACGTCACCTACCCGAGGGCTGTATCCCACAGCAACGTCACCTACCCGAGTGCTGTATCCCACAGCAACATCACCTACCCGAGTGCTGTATCCCACAACAACGTCACCTACCCGGGTGCTGTATCCCACAGCAACGTCACCTACCCGAGGGCTGTATCCCACAGCAACGTCACCTACCCGAGGGCTGTATCCCACAGCAACGTCACCTACCCGAGGGCTGTATCCCACAGCAACGTCACCTACCCGAGTGCTGTATCCCACAGCAACGTCACCTACCCGGGTGCTGTATCCCACAGCAACGTCACCTACCCGAGGGCTGTATCCCACAGCAACGTCACCTACCCGAGGGCTGTATCCCACAGCAACGTCACCTACCCGAGGGCTGTATCCCACAGCAACGTCACCTACCCGAGTGCTGTATCCCACAGCAACATCACCTACCCTAGTGCTGTATCCCATAACAACGTCACCTACCCGGGTGCTGTATCCCACAGCAACGTCACCTACCCGAGTGCTGTATCCCACAGCAACGTCACCTACCCGAGGGCTGTATCCCACAGCAACGTCACCTACCCTGGTGCTGTATCCCACAGCAACGTCACCTACTCGAGGGCTGTATCCCATAACAACGTCACCTACCCTGGTGCTGTATCCCATAACAACGTCACCTACCCGAGTGTTGTATCCCACAGCAACGTCACCTACTCGAGTGCTGTATCCCACAGCAACGTCACCTACCCGAGGGCTGTATCCCACAGCAACGTCACCTACCCGAGGGCTGTATCCCACAGCAACGTCACCTACCCGAGTGCTGTATCCCACAGCAACATCACCTACCCTGGTGCTGTATCTCACAGCAACGTCACCTACCCGAGGGCTGAATCCCATAACAACGTCACCTACCCGAGTGCTGAATCCCACAGCAACGTCACCTACCCGAGGGCTGTATCCCATAGCAACGTCACCTACCCTAGTGTTGTATCCCACAGCAACATCACCTACCCGAGGGCTGTATCCCACAGCAACATCACCTACCTGAGTGCTGCATCAAATAGCAACGTCACCTACCCGAGTGGTGCATCCCATAGCAACGTCACCTACCCGAGTGGTGCATCCCATAGCAACGTCACCTACCCGAGTGGTGCATCCCATAGCAACGTCACCTACCCGAGTGGTGCATCCCATAGCAACGTCACCTACCCGAGTGGTGCATCCCATAGCAACGTCACCTACCCGAGTGGTGCATCCCATAGCAACGTCACCTACCCGAGTGGTGCATCCCATAGCAACGTCACCTACCCGAGTGGTGCATCCCATAGCAACGTCACCTACCCGAGTGGTGCATCCCATAGCAACGTCACCTACCCGAGTGGTGCATCCCATAGCAACATCACCTACCCGAGTGCTGTATCCCATAGCAACGTCACCTACCCGAGTGCTGTATCCCATAGCAACGTCACCTACCCGAGTGCTGTATCCAACAGCAACGTCACCTACCCTAGTGCTATCACATGAGTCACCTACCCTAATGCAGTATCCCATAGCAACCTTCACCTACCCTAGTGCTGTATTCTATAGCAACCATCAATGTATTTTTGTGCTCCATGCCATAGCAACCATCAGTAGCTGTCACATCCATTAGTGCTTTATCTTATAGCACCTGTTTCCTACTATAATGCTGTATCCTATCACACTCGTCACTAGGGTTTCATAAAAGATCTATAGAGAGAGACTTTTCCCCCCTATATTATAGTAATGAAACTGAATGTACAACGAAAAGTTGTGTTCAGATTCCTCACTGTTCTCAAAATATCTGCTTGCTGTCAGTGATTATTATTATTAGGGATTGACCGATTATCGGTTTGGCCGATATTATCGGCCGATATTCACGATTTTGGACATTATCGGTATCGGCAGTTACCTTGCTGATAATGCCCCGCCCCCCCAGTCAGAGACAAACGCCATGCCGCCGCTGCCCTACTGCCTCCCCATCCCTGGTTTTATAATGACTTGTTCCCGGGGTCCGCGCTACTTCTGGCTCCAGTGACGTCCTGCGCGCTGCACAGTGACGAGTGACGTCCTCAACGCTACGTCACAGTCAGTGCGCACAGTGACAGCTCAGGATGCCGCCGGAGCCAGAAGTAGCGCGGACCCCAGGAACAGGTAATTATAAAACTGGGGATGGGGGAGGCAATGGGGCGGTGGTGGTTGGACTAGGTAGGACCCCAGGACAGGCAGGGGGAGAGAAGAGGGTGGCGGCTGCAGTCTCTGGCCCCGCAAAAGCCGCTGCAGTTCATTGATTTAAAGTGCCTGCTTTAAATCATTGATCTGCAGGGGCTTCTGCAGGGCCTGGGGGGAAATAGCCGATAACTTATATCGGTATAAGTTATCGGCCTGAAAGGTCACAGATTATCGGTATCGACCCTAAAAAATCGATATTTGTCGATCCCTAATTATTATTATTTTATTATTATTTTTAATATACAAGGGTACAGTGTGATTCTTCCCTCCACCAATAAAAAAGGAGGAGCTGCAGCAGTTGATGTAACAACTCTTTTAATAGAAGGCAGCGCTGCAGTGTAAATCATGGAGATATTAATATATATAATAATGAGATGAGGTTTATACTTCCCAACTCCTAATCTATAGCTGTGATTTCTTCCTTACAGGGTCCGTCCGCAGTGATGCCAGAAGAGCAGAACCTACCGGCCATGTATATCTTCTCGGTCAAAGCCACTGGATAGAGGAGCTGCATAAAGTTTACGGAGTATCGCCCTACTGGTGTCCCCTGTGCCTTCCCTTCTCATTTTAGTTGAATCACAATGGCGGTGATAATCTGAGCTCTTATTCCTGATTTCGGGGGATGACTATGGCTGAACCTCGGAGGGTGCCGATCTCCAGTGCTCCATCCAATGTGTCTATACAGCCGCCTTCTCCTAAGAAGCCGCGCATTAATCACCAGGACGCGGAGATGTCGGTGGCCGCCACCGTCCGCATTGCGCTGACTCTCTTCGAGCCGAATCAGAAGAAGTGCCCTGAGTTCTTCTATCCAGAGTTGTTACGTAATCTGCAAGGAAACCACAAGAAAGCTGCAGAGAAGGTAAGAGAAAGGGACAGACTGTGATTGGTCAGATCTTTCCTCAGCATTTTTTAATCATGGTGCCTCCAGCTGTTTCAAAACTACAACTCCCAGCATGCCCGGACAGCCTTAGGCTGTCCGGGCATGCTGAGAGTCGTAGTTTTGCAACAGCTGGAGGCACTTTATTTGGGAAACACTGGTCTGGGCCCTGTGGTCCTCCCCTCACTGATGAATTAAAGGAGTACTCCGGTGTGTTTTTTTTTTTAACCCTATGTGCCCGGGTTGCCAAGCGAAACAAAACAAACTTTAACTCACCTTCCTACGTTCCCCCGTTGCGCTGATATCAATGTCCCGTTCTCCGGTCCCAGACTTTTTCCGCTTCCTGTAAGTCAAAGAGTCACATGACGCTCAGTGTATCGCCGGCCGCAGCAGTGTCCCCCTGCGGCCGGTGATACGCTGAGCGCCACGTGACTCTTCGACTTACAGGACGCGGAAGAAGTCTGGGACCGGAGAACGGGACATTGATATTAGCGCAACGGGGGAACGTAGAAAGGTGAGTTAAAGTTTGTTTTGTTTCGCTTGGCAACCCAGGCACATAGGGTTAAAAAAAAACACACCGGAGTACTTCTTTTACTAAGCCTGCTGTGACTTGTAGTCCTGCTTTACCTTGTGCCCCCTTCTCTCATACAAGTTGTAGGAATTGCCATATGGCAGTATTTCTCAACCAGGGTGCCCCAAGCTGTTTTACAACTACAACTCCCAGCATGCCCGGTCAGCTTCTGGCTGGAGACACCCTGAATGGGGAAACAATGGATTACTTACCCAAAGCAAAGTTCTGGGCTAGCTGGCGTAGACTTCACGGCCCACCGATGCACAAGAAAGGGGCCAGTGCCTGTTGACCCCCGTAAATTCGCTCCTTAGGCTATGTTCACACAGCATAAAATCTGCGGAATCCCGAACATTTGCATGTTCCAGCGGTGCTAGGACTGCGCGTAAATGCGATGTCTCTATTGAGATTCATTGTCTCTTCAGATGCCGAAATTGTGATTTCAGCGGCAGAAACATCTGCCATGAAAATTCCGCCGTATGTGGGAGTCTGCTGCAGAGAAATTTCTGAGCAGACTAATCCCTCTGAATTCTCAGAAATTCTGCCATTTGAACATGGCCTTAGGGTTTATCTGGGGCTGTACCCCTGGTAATAAAAAAAAAAAAAAAAAAAAAAATATTTATTATTATAGATTTTTTTTTTTTTTGGTCCATTTTGGCTTTCAGGCTCCGAAGACACAGTTTAATCCCTTCAGTCATGAAGAAGCCGAGAGGAAGGAAGTTGAAGCGTTATCAAAGAAGTTTGAAGAGAAATATGTAAGTGTCTGGTGTCACACTCGCTGTTTTGGGGAATGTGCTACTTTAGTTATTTGCTTTGACATTTTCTTACAGCCGTAACTTTTTTTATTTCTACCATTTTTTGCGATACATGCTACCTTTTGATCTTTTATATTCCACGTTTTGAACCAAAATAAGTGATATACAGATATATATATTTTTTTTTACAGCTTTCACCAGGCGCATCGCAGGGTCACCAATTGGGGACAGGGGGAGTCCCTCCCCATGGTCAAAGCTATAGGGTTAATCGTCCCGAGACCAGCGCAATTTTGGTCTCGGCAGTTGCGTTATGATCCAGGCTGTGATTGACAGGTGCTGCCACTGCTGATCTTCTGTAGCGTGTTGCACAGGAGATCAATCGAACGTATGCAAACGTCCAGTTGCACAAACATGTTTAGCAGCCGACAAATGCATACGTTCAATAGCGGGAAAGGGTTAAAGATGCAAAGACACTAGTAGAGACTGACTCTGCCCCGACTTCTGTTGACTCCATTATCTATAATAGACTGTATATTGTGTGTGTGGAGTTGTACATTCTTCATTTCCGGGAGCACGTGGCTATATTGTTCTCTGTTTGGACTACGTCATTAACCTCTACTCCTTTTATAGGGAAAGAAAAGGCGCAGAGACCGCATGCAGGATCTTATTGATATGGGCTATGGCTATGACGAGTCTGACTCCTTCATTGACAACTCAGAAGCAGTAAGTTGTCACCTGCTGAAACCCAGGATGAAATTCTATGATCATTCCCAGCATTGAAGGGTTCTTTTAGTTTATGGCCTTTATCACCTATTATGATGTGACAGTATGGCCACACTAGTAGGATCCCAAGGACTTGTAATGCATCACTGCCTGTGACTGTATTATGATGCTGGACATGTTATGCATGAGATCCCTGTTTGCTGCACAGAATATAGATTCCCCATAAGGTTTAGTGAACACCTGTGCAGTAATTCTGCTATTTCCCTTCCTTGGTCCCTGAACAATTATCTGTATTGGATCCTGTGGGATTTCAGATGCGAGAATTACACAGGAATCTCAATCCGTCTCCAGAGATTTAGAGAGAATTATATCTTAAAAAATAAATCTGTTTAGGTAAATCGAATAGAAAGAAGGGTAGCGTATAAAGTTACTTATAACTCCTAAAAGGTCCACAGATCTGGGGGCTTTGGATCTGAAATCACACCCCTGCTTGTTCAGTTCCTGGTAAAGGCTCGGTCTGGTCATTTGCATTTTTGGGAACATGAACACCAAACAGTAATCTGAGAACCCTACATCGCCCACAATACAATGAATGGTGCAGTCTTTGTTAGGCTGCATTCACACCACGTTTTTTCAATACAGTTCCCGTATACGTTTTCAATATGAAAACCCTATGGAACCGTATTGAAAACCGTATGCATTGACTCACCATTGAAAACCGTATGCCAATCGATGCATCCGGTTGCATCCGTTTTGCATCTTGTATGGTTTTATAAAATTTTTTTTTCCCGTACCCAAAACTGTAGCCTAGCGCGGTTTTTGGTCCGGGTGAAAAACCTTATTAAACCGTATAGGTTTTTTTAAAACATGGGGATCAATGGGAACCGTACAGAACCGTATGTGCATTCGGTTCCATCCAGTTGGCACCATACAGTTTTTGACTTTGCACAGTTTTTTTTTTTCTTGGAATTTCAGTCAAACAAGTGAAACTTTATTCATAATGGAGTGAAAAGTTAAAATGTATAATTTTTTTTTCTTAAACGGATGCAACCAGACATAGTTTTTCAAACAGTATACGGATTAAAATTTGTACACACGTTTTGATACAGTTTAGTCCGGTTTTGAGGAATCAGTTTTTCATCAAAAACCTGATACGGGAACTGTATTGTAAAAACGTGGTGTGAATGCAGCCTTAGATTGCCAGCTCGTTGTGTCAATATATCAGATTTTGGATGCTCATTTCTTCACCTGGTTTTCTCCCCTGTTACCTTTTAGTACGATGAACTTGTTCCAGCCTCCCTGAACACAAAGTATGGAGGATTTTACATAAACTCAGGAACATTGCAGTTCAGACAAGCTTCTGAATCTGAAGATGAATCTGTCAGAGAGAAGAAAAAGAAATCTCCCAAGGTAAAAACCATCATCTGCACCCAAACCTGTCTACTATATAAAGTCCATAAACTTCATGTACAACTTTAATGCATTACCCTCATTTGAAAAAAACGTAGGAGGTGTCTAAGATCTAGATGGCAGTGGCTCTCAGTCCTAAGACCCTCTGCGATTGTGAATTATGAGTGTGCAGCAGTGCTCTTTATTTCCTGTCCTGCCGCTCTCTCCGATTTTCAAAAGTTTTTTTCAAATGGCATGGCCACCTTTTTAACATGTTTCTTTCCAAAGCACTGCAGTGAGTGTGATAATGACTTACAGATACAGCGAGGCTTTTCTGCGGCCCTGTTCTCTGTAATCATGCAGATTTTCCCCCATTCAGTATCTCATCCCTGTATGCAGCCAGACGGCCCCATACATGGCTGCCTATGGAGGAGCATGTGACTATACACATCACTGTGCCTTCTCTATAGTAGTACACTGTGCTCAAACAAGGCGCAAGGAAATAATTTCTTCCCAGCCATTGACTTCTGAACAGTCGTAGAGGCTGGGTCTTCCACCAAGCTCCTTGTAATCCGAGAGTTGCCGGTCCTGCCCCTCACCGTTGACTGACAGCTCTGAATGCTAATAGAGCTGTCAATCATAGGTGATTATAGTAAGCTCAGGGGAAGACACAGCCTCTGACTCTTCAGCCAGCAGCCAGGATGTTAAAGGGGTACTCAGGTGGAGAACTTTTGTTTGTTTATATTTAAAAAATAAACAAAATTTTTTTTAATGAACTGGTGCCAGAAAGTTAGACAGATTTGTAAATTAGTTCTATTAAAAAAATCTTAATCCTTCCAGTACTTTTTAGCAGCTGTTTGCTACAAAGGAATTTTTTTTTTTTTAGTTCTTTTTTTGTTTTGTCTACAGTGCTCTCGGCTGACACCTGATGCCCGTATCAGGAACTGTCCAGAGCAGGAGAAAAAGGAGATTTTTTTTCTACTCACCGTAAAATCTCTCTCGTAGCCTTCATTGGGGGACACCGAACTGATGGGTATATGCTCTTGCCACTAGGAGGTGCTGACGCTAGGAAAAAGAAAAGTCTGCTCCTCCCTGGCAGGATATACCCGCCCACCTGCAGTGAGGTAACCAGTTTTGTCACAAAGCAGTAGGAGAAGCCAACGAGGAATTATGTCCAAAGGACCCTAGAAAGAAATCCCGGAGAACCCAAGAAACAGAACGAAGAAGAAATGGGTGGGTGCGGTGTCCCCCAATGAAGGCTACGAGAGAGAGATTTTACGGTGAGTAGAAAAAAAAATCTCCTTTTCTCGGTCGCTCTTCATTGGGGGACACCAAACTGATGGGACGTACCAAAGCAGTCCCCTAGGGTGGGAAAAAACAATCACCAGCGAAAAGGAGACAGCCCCATACTGAACTCACATGTCCACAAGGCCAGCGGACGAGCCCCCAGGTCGGAGACACCCCAGGCCCAGAAAGTGAGCCCCGGAAGATCTCCCGTCCAAGGAGATGGACCAGGACGCAAAGGGAAAGTCCGTCCTCTGTAGAGACCCAAGGCACCCGGGTCATAGAGAGAGACAAGAAAACACAGGAAAAAGGGAACAGATGTCCGCAAAAAAACTCCTGGCGAAAAAACTGCCAGAAGGAAGTGAAGGAGCACAGAACAGAAATACCACCCCGACGAACGGATCGCGGAGGAGTCGGGGGCCGGGCCGCTACAAATGTTCAAGACATGGACCATCGCCAAGGCTCAAGGAATCGGAAAGCCGCCTGCAAAGAAGGCACACCGCAGCATCGAAGGACAGAGTCCTAAACAAGGGGACCAACAGTGATAGATCACAATCGTCCAGGTAGACCAGAGCCGCCTTAAAAACATCCCGACAGAACGGGAATGGAGAGAGAACCAAGGAGGACCCAGCTTGGACTCCCAGGGTCTGGGCATAGGAAGTACTCCTCCAGAAGACTATGGTGTCAATGCAGTACGACCGACACAGACCAAAAGGAAAAGGACACGCCCCTACTAGGGAGAGCCCTAGGCTGTGAAAGTGGACAGAAGCACACAAGCATAGATAGGAAAACACTGTGGAATGTACTTCAGCAAAAACAAAATAGTCCCCCCCCCCCCCCCCCCAAAGGAGGGAAAAACAAGGGTGGTCGGACGACAACTCAAAACAGAACCACGACAAGCACCCTGATCCGAGAAGCAGGGAAAAGCAAAGACTGGGTGAAAGAAGCCCCCAGGCTCCAGCGGCAACCCTCGCCGCATGGAGGAGCCACCTTGCGACCCAAGAGGGATCAGAACCCCGCCCACTGAAAATGGGCAACAAATACAAGACGTGCTGAGAGCCAGTCCAGACAGTGACCAGGAGGCACCTGAGTCACTCCGAACAGGGACCCCGGAAGGAACACCCGGAAGAACATGGGCTGAACCGACATGCGCTCCCGCAGGCCCCATGTCAGAGCAAAGGTGCACAACCGCCTCGAAACCGCTGGAACGATTAGAACACCAAGCAGACACAGTCTAGCCACGTGGCAAGGAGACCGTGGCCACGTCGGGTCCCGCACACGGAAACACAGTGGAGAGAGACATACCAGCCTTTAGACAGTGTAGCAGGCATGCAGAGAGGGACCTGGCCAAGCAGGTAACCCCCTAAACCAGTATGTAGTGCATTGTACAAGACACCTGAGGCAACTCGGAGCGACTCACATGTAAACCACTATGGCAGTGGTGAACTATCGTCCACGGGGTGACAATGCCTGATAGATGACCCGAAGGTGGAAAGGCGGGGAGGCCAAGAAACCCCGCCCCCTGAGAGAGAGATGGAACCAGAGGGGCCATGGAAAGCATCCCTGACATCCAGTAGAGCGTCCATGAGACACGCTGGGACAGGGCCAGAATACCACACCAAACAGTGGGGAAAGGGAACTCCAGCCGCAAAAACAACTGCCGTGTGACAGCCGGCAGAAGAAGAAATGCAGACAACTGTCTGGATTACCGGCAAGGGTCCCTAGGGGACAGCGAGTGATTCCATCTGAAACCCCGTACAGTAGTGAGGTACCGGAAGTCCAGTCATAGATACATCAGCCGTGAATTGCGTGACAGGCAATGTAGGAAACCATGCAGACTACTGTCTGGCTTACTGGAATGGGTCCGTAGGAGACAGCAAGCCTTAGAGTCCTTAAGGCACATCAGGGCAGTTCTCCACATACCGCACCCAGCAGAGGGGTATCGGAACTGCAGGCACAGATACATCAGCCGTAAAACAGGTGACAGATGGCAAAGGAAACCATGCAGACCACTGTCTGGCTTACTGGTATGGGTCCTGAAGACACATCGGGTCAATTCTCCATATACCCCACCCAGCAGTGGGGTATCGGAACTGCAGCCACAGACACAACCACCGTGAGTCGTGGGACAAGGCAGAGGAAACCATGCAGACCACTGTCTGGCTTACTGGTATAGGTCCGGAGCAGAATCATCGGACACCTTGCACATTAGTGAGGTACTGGAACTCTAAACGCGGATACCACGATCGAGTGATGTGGGACGGGTGGATGCCAGGTGGCAGAGGAAACCATGCAGACCACTGTCTGGCTTACTGGTATAGGTCCGGAGCAGAATCATCGGACACCTCGCACATTAGTGAGGTACTGGATCTCTAAACGCGGATACCACGATCGAGTGATGTGGGACGGGTGGATGCCAGGTGGCAGAGGAAACCATGCAGACCACTGTCTGGCTTACTGGTATAGGTCCGGAGCAGAATCATCGGACACCTCGCACATTAGTGAGGTACTGGATCTCTAAACGCGGATACCACGATCGAGTGATGTGGGATGGGTGGATGCCAGGTGGCAGAGGAAACCATGCAGACCACTGTCTGACTGACTCGTATGGTTCCCTTGTAGAGGAAGGTTCTGCCTTCGGACACCTCGCACCAGAAGAGAGGTAACGGAGCGCCAGCCGATAAGGTGGCGGCTGGGAGATGAGAGACAGGCGAGGCGACTATTTGGCACGGAGATACAAGGTTGTAAACCCTGTCCACACAATTCCACACAATTCCTTCACCTCACACCGCCTTAGACAGATGAGATCAGGCACGGGGAGAAGGAAGGCGGAGCCCTGTGCCGCCTGACCCCCACACCCAGCGCGCAGTAGCCACAATCCCCCCACACCCGCTTGAGGGAGCCGCTGCAAAGGGCCGGCGGCTGCCCTCAGAGTATGGAGAAACAAAGCCCCCACACCTAAGGGCCCCATATAAAGGACCCATATAAAGTCCCCTGCTGATAGAGGAGAGGTGGGGGAAGATGAGCAGTCATAATCCCCTCACACCCGCTGGAGGGAGCCGCTGCAAGGTGCCGGCTGCTTCCCTCAGAATACAGAAAAAACACAGCCCCCACACATAAAGACCCCAATAAAGGACCAAGTCCCCTTTTTAGAGGAGAGGAGGGGGGGGGGGGGGAGTACGTACTCACCTGCAGACACCAGTTTCTTATACTCCTCCTCAGGCGTCTTCAACCAGCTTATAGCCACGCTGCATCATACAAGGCTACAGATAGCGGTGCGAGCAGGGGCAGTGGGGGACCCGGACCCAGGGTGCAACCTTCAGGCGCTGGCCGTTGGCGGGAAGGGGTTGGCGGTGCATCCATCAATGTCCCGTGCCCCTTAGCTGCATATTAAGGAAACAGGCAGCGCCATGCTCCTGTTGCACCACCTGAAAAGGGAAATAAAAAGGAGTAAAGAAATCTAACTAAACAGCCCTTACTAAAAAAAAATAAAAAAAGACCAGGTCTGGAGAGAACCAGACCTGTGTGTCTACCTCCTAGCTGACACTAGATAAAACTGGTTACCTCACTGCAGGAGGGCGGGTATATCCTGCCAGGGAGGAGCCGACTTTTCTTTTTCCTAGTGTCAGCGCCTCCTAGTGGCAAGAGCATATACCCATCAGTTCGGTGTCCCCCCAATGAAGAGCGACCGAGAAATCCCCATAGCAAACCTATGCTGCTCTGGACAGTTCCTGACATGGACAGAGGTGTCAGCAGAGAGCACTGTGGTCAACACAAAAAAAGAAATTCAAAAAGTAAAGAATTTCCTCTGTAGCATACAGCTGCTAAAAAGTACAAAAAGGAATA
Source organism: Hyla sarda (assembly GCF_029499605.1). Taxonomy (NCBI): domain Eukaryota; kingdom Metazoa; phylum Chordata; class Amphibia; order Anura; family Hylidae; genus Hyla; species Hyla sarda. The sequence continues at coordinate 219,893,794 of NC_079196.1, read as the reverse complement.
ACATTTTTTTTAATAGAAATAATTTACAAATCTGTTTAACTTTCTGGAGCCAGTACGTTTTCCACCAGAGTACCCCTTTAAAAAGGCATTTTCTTGGTCTCCCTATCGTAGCACAGTTTCTAATTCTTGAAATAAGCTAACACGTAACAGATTATGTTCTTCCTCTTGCCAGAAAATCAAGGAGCGAGGAGACAAAGTGAAGAAAAGAAAAAAAAACGAAGACAAAAAGAGCAAGAAAAGCAAATACTCTAAATCTGGGTAAGATGTGCGACGGTAATACCATAATGGCGGCATGGAGATACCAGCAAGTTATGAACAGAAATACCACCACAATCCCTGCAGAAAAGTAACCTCAAAATATAAACCTGTGTTTCCCAACCAGGGTGCCTCCAGCCGTTGCAAAACTACAACTCCCAGCATGCCCGGACAGCCAAAGGCTGTCCGGGCATGCTGGGAGTTGTAGTTTTGCAACAGCTGCAGGCGCCCTGGTTGGAAATCACTGATATAAACAGTTTCTTCTTTGTAGTTTCACAGCTCTGAATGGCACCAAAGACAAGATGAAGAAGAGGATGCTGGTCAATCTACACGAGATGTTGGCAAAGTTCGAAAAGGATAAGAAAACTTTTGAGAAATGGACGACTTCCATAGCTGCCACTACAACCACTGCTCCTAAAATGTCTTCATCCACCCCAACTGCACCAGTCCTACCCCCGCCACCCCCACGAGAGGCCGAGCCAGCGCCAGATCCCTTACTGACCGCCACTGTGTCAGAAAGTGAACTGGTCCAAGCTGTCAACGCCATGGAGTCCTTGACTGGAAAGGAACTGGATAAACTGGACGTCCCTCCTGAGAAAACTGGGGTAACTGTTAAGGAGGAGTTTAAGAAGCCGCCATCCGTCCCAGAGGGTCTACCACCTTCATTAGAAAAGAAAATAAAGGAGTTTGCAAAGGTACATCCCATCCTACTACACTGAGATCAATATGGCTGCCACCTCCATTATTATTACTAATGATTACGTGATGTTGCACATTAGGGTTAAAACATCTGTAAATTAATCGTAATTTTATTCCATAATTTATATTTACGGTCAATCCTATTATTGTAGAAGTAGGATATGGTATATTTATTTTATTACCATATTGTTATTATATTGTTGTTGTTGTTGTTGTTGTTTTTATATATTTTATGCATAATTAGTTGTTGTTCATTCTCATCTCATATTTCAGTGGGTACAGACGCCTGATGGAGACAAGAAAGTAAAACTATATTCCCCACAAATGAATGCTGCTCTTTTAGAGTAAGTATTGTGGGGTATTGCAGACCACCAATCAGTTTTTTGTATATGATATATATCACTGGGAAAGACACCGTTCTTCCTGCACCTCCTATTTCAGTATTAATATTAGATCTGTAATAAGCTGTGAGATTCAACCATTGTTGATGTTACAATGGCTGCCAGGGAGAGCAGGCGATGATTGGCTGGAGGTGGAACCCTTCTGCCTGTACACATGACCTCTCACCTTCCTCCTCCTGTTAGTTATGCATTTGTAAGATCTATTCAGCCCCCACCTGTTACTTATTTTGCCTGTTTTTTTTTTTTTTTGTAAGCCTTTACCTTCTGTGTCGGGACCTGAGTTCTAGCTTGCGCTCCTCTGTGTTCAGCCATCTCTCCTCCATCCTCCCCTGCAGTAAGGAAGCTCTGGTGAAGTGGGCCAACCGCCTCTACTTGGTGAAACAGGTGAGTGCGTCCATCACTGGACACTGTCTGTGGGACAGGACATCACTGGACGCTGTCTGTAGGACAGGACATCACTGGGCACTGTCTGTGGGACAGGACATCACTGGGCACTGTCTGTGGGACAGGACATCACTGGGCACTGTCTGTAGGACAGGACATCACTGGACGCTGTCTGTAGGACAGGACATCACTGGGCACTGTCTGTAGGACAGGACATCACTGGGCACTGTCTGTAGGACAGGACATCACTGGGCACTGTCTGTAGGACAGGACATCACTGGGCACAGTCTGTAGGACAGGACATCACTGGACAGGACATCACTGGACACTGTCTGTAGGACAGGACATCACTGGGCACAGTCTGTAGGACAGGACATCACTGGGCACAGTCTGTAGGACAGGACATCACTGGGCACAGTCTGTAGGACGGGACATCACTGGACAGGACATCACTGGACACTGTCTGTAGGACAGGACATCACTGGGCACAGTCTGTAGGACAGGACATCACTGGGCACAGTCTGTAGGACGGGACATCACTGGACAGGACATCACTGGACACTGTCTGTAGGACAGGACATCACTGGGCACAGTCTGTAGGACGGGACATCACTGGACAGGACATCACTGGACACTGTCTGTAGGACAGGACATCACTGGACACTGTCTGTAGGACAGGACATCACTGGACACTGTCTGTAGGACAGGACATCACTGGGCACTGTCTGTAGGACAGGACATCACTGGGCACTGTCTGTAGGACGGGACATCACTGGGCACTGTCTGTAGGACGGGACATCACTGGGCACTGTCTGTAGGACAGGACATCACTGGGCACTGTCTGTAGGACAGGACATCACTGGGCACTGTCTGTAGGACAGGACATCACTGGGCACTGTCTGTAGGACAGGACATCACTGGGCACTGTCTGTAGGACAGGACATCACTGGGCACTGTCTGTAGGACAGGACATCACTGGGCACTGTCTGTAGGACAGGACATCACTGGGCACTGTCTGTAGGACAGGACATCACTGGGCACTGTCTGTAGGACAGGACATCACTGGGCACTGTCTGTAGGACAGGACATCACTGGGCACTGTCTGTGGGACAGGACATCACTGGGCACTGTCTGTGGGACAGGACATCACTGGGCGCTGCCTGTGGGACAGGACATCACTGGGCGCTGCCTGTGGGACAGGACATCACTGGGCGCTGTCTGTGGGACAGGACATCACTGGGCGCTGTCTGTGGGACAGGACATCACTGGACACTGTCTGTGGGACAGGACATCACTGGACACTGTCTGTAGGACAGGACATCACTGGACACTGTCTGTAGGACAGGACATCACTGGACACTGTCTGTAGGACAGGACATCACTGGGCACAGTCTGTAGGACAGGACATCACTGGGCACAGTCTGTAGGACGGGACATCACTGGGCACAGTCTGTAGGACGGGACATCACTGGACAGGACATCACTGGACACTGTCTGTAGGACAGGACATCACTGGGCACTGTCTGTAGGACAGGACATCACTGGGCACAGTCTGTAGGACGGGACATCACTGGACAGGACATCACTGGACACTGTCTGTAGGACAGGACATCACTGGGCACTGTCTGTAGGACAGGACATCACTGGGCACTGTCTGTAGGACAGGACATCACTGGGCACTGTCTGTAGGACAGGACATCACTGGGCACTGTCTGTAGGACAGGACATCACTGGGCACTGTCTGTAGGACAGGACATCACTGGGCACTGTCTGTAGGACAGGACATCACTGGGCGCTGTCTGTGGGACAGGACATCACTGGGCGCTGTCTGTGGGACAGGACATCACTGGGCGCTGTCTGTGGGACAGGACATCACTGGGCGCTGTCTGTGGGACAGGACATCACTGGGCGCTGTCTGTGGGACAGGACATCACTGGGCGCTGTCTGTGGGACAGGACATCACTGGGCGCTGTCTGTGGGACAGGACATCACTGGGCGCTGTCTGTGGGACAGGACATCACTGGGCGCTGTCTGTGGGACAGGACATCACTGGGCGCTGTCTGTGGGACAGGACATCACTGGGCGCTGTCTGTGGGACAGGACATCACTGGGCACTGTCTCACAGCAGCGCACTCAGTCACTTAAATACGATAGGGCTGATCACATCACACATAATAAAGGCTGCTGAGCAGAAAAATAAATACTGCATGTCTGGTATTTTCCTCTGCTTAACTTCCCTACAATAACAGACACCCAACGGACCCTCTTGCAGATGTCCTTTAAAGTCACACAAAAAAAAGAAAAAAGGAGACATTAACGGCCGTTCTCAATGGGGAGCAGCGGCAGTGTATAAGGGGCCTAAAACAGTGCTATGGCCCATTAATTCTCTGTGACAGTGAAGTTCCCAGAGGTCACATATTCTAGCAAAATGACCTCTCTCCTTTTCTCTGCAGGGCGAACAATTGCGGGAGCCATTACGAAAGCTCAAAGAAGCAGTGGGGAAAGCCATGCCAGAACAGATCGTCAAGTATCATGCAGAATTAAAGGTGTACAACCAAGCCAAATATGCTAAGTAAGAGAGTACATTTTATTACCACACAGACCAAATTTTTAAAAAAGGGGGGAAACACCCAATTTCAGGTGATGTAGCCTAATGTTTTCCAAACAGTGTGCCTCCAGACTTTGGCTGTCCAGGCATGCTGGGAGTTGTAGTCTTGCAACAGCTGGAGGCATCCTGGTTGGTAAACACCGCTGTAGCTGTATTGTCTTACAGCAGTTAGGCTAGGTTCACATGGCCATTCTCTCTCGTCCTGATATTCTCCCGTTTATTGCTGCTAAACGGACCATACGGATGCAAACTGATGCCATTTGTCTGTTATTTAAACGGACTATTCAAAACAAAAAAAGGACACGTGGCATCCTGTTGCTTCAGTTTGCATGAGTTTGTATCCGCTTTATCCTTTATTATCCGTTTGTGGCAGTTTTATTTTTTTTGCTCACCCCTTTCCGAAGCATGCTCAGAAGTAATAACTGATCAAAAATGGATTGGAAAAAACTGATGCAAACGGATTACATTAAAGGGGTATTCCAGGCAAAAACTTTTTTTTATATATCAACTGGCTCCGGAAAGTTAAACAGATTTGTAAATTACTTCTATTAAAAAATCTTAATCCTTCCAATAGTTATTAGCTTCTGAAGTTTTCTGTCTAACTGCTCAATGATGATGTCACGTCCCGGGAGCTGTGCATGATGGGAGAATATCCCCATAGGAACTGCACAGCTCCCGGGGTGAGTCATCAGAAAGCAGTTAGATAGAAAACAGCAACTCCACTTCAGAAGCTAATAACTATTGGAAGGATTAAGATTTTTTTAATAGAAGTAATTTACAAATCTGTTTAACTTTCTGAAGCCAGTTGATAAATAAAAAAAAAGTTTTGGCCTGGAATACCCCTTTAGGGTGCGTTCCCACAGGGCGTATACGCAGCGTATTTGACGCTGCGCAAAATGTATGTCAGCAGCGGGAAATACGCTGCGTATCCCTTGCTCACTATACACACAGGGCTTTCTGGCGGCAGCCCTATGTGTGTAGTGAGTTTTGGAGGCGGGGCCGCGCGTCACAGATACGCCGGCACGCGGCCCCGCCTCCAAAACTCACTACACACATAGGGCTGCCGCCGGAAAGCCCTGTGTGTATAGTGAGCAAGGGATACGCAGCGTATTTCCCGCTGCTGACATACATTTTGCGCAGCGTCAAATACGCTGCGTATACGCCCTGTGGGAACGCACCCTTAAAGGCTCAGAGCGTCATCCGTTTTCCATAGACTTCAATGTAAAATTTATGATATCCATTTCTTTTCCTGTATTTTTGACGAGGGGGGGGGGAAAGCTTCATGTACCGTCCTTTTTTTTTTTTTCCCTGTAAAAGAAAACAGAATAGAAACAAAACTGATGCTAAAAGATGACAAAGGATTGTAAAACAATACTATTTCCATTTACAACCGTTTGCAAAAGGCCTGAATGGATTTAATAATGGGCATTAGAGATGAGCGAACTTAAAGTAAATTCGATTCGTCACAAACTTCTCGGCTCGGCAGTTGATGACTTTTCCTGCATAAATTAGTTCAGCTTTCAGGTGCTCCCGTGGGCTGGAAAAGGTGGATACAGTCCTAACAGACTCTTTCCTAGGACTGTATCCACTTTTTCCAGCCAACCGGAGCACCTGAAGGCTGAACTAATTTACGCAGGATAAGTTATCAACTGCCGAGCCGAGAAGTTTGTGACGAATCGAATTTGCTGTAAGTTCGCTCATCTCTAATGGGCATGACATGACTGGGACAGACGGCAATGTGAATGAGCCCTAATCTCTACCCTCCCATTAGTTAAACGGACATATATAGGCATGCTAGGAGTTGTAGTTTGGCAATAGCTGGAAGGCTGTGAGTGGGGGATCCCTATCATGCGGTGTAAACTCCTGCAATACAAAAAACTGTGAGAATACTGATATTAACCACAACAGCCAACCAGACCACAGCTGGCACTTATCCAGTTTTATGTCAAAAGGGTGCCTCCAGCTGTTGCAAAACTACAACTCCCAGCATGCCCGGACAGCCTATGGCTGTCCGGGCATGCTGGGAATTGTAGTTTTGCAACAGCTGGAGGCACACTGGTTTGGAAAAACTGCAGTAAAGTTATTATATAAGGAAAAGTCCTGCATGTCTTAAGAGTAAAATCTTCACAAGTTTAAAGGAGAACTCTGGGATGCAAAACTTATCCCCTGTCCTAAGGATGGGGGATAAGCGTCAGATCCCGGGGTTCCAACCTCTGGGACCTCCGCGGTCTCCTGCACGGGGCCCCGGGTCTCCTACTGAATGGGGCATGTCAACCACCGCACGAAGCGGCAGCCAATAGGCCTCCTCAATGTACCTCTATTGTAGAGCCAGAGATTGGGTCATGCCCCCATTCAGGAGGAGAGCTGGGGCAATATACAGGAGATCGCGGGGGGTCCCGGAGGCCAGACCCCCCCCCCCCCCCCCCCCTATTATCTGACACTGATCCTCTATCCTTAGGATAAGGGGATACGTTTCGTATCCTGGAGTTCTCCTTTAAGATCTGTTTGTCAATATAGACTCTAGTTACCACAGGTAGGAATACAGTGAGTTTTCTTCATATTATCATGACCCTTTTACCATTACCGTAATGGATTATACAACATATAATAAAACCGCATATAATGTAACCTCGTTTGTCAACTTTGTGACTTCAGATATAACTTATGGTAACTGTAAAGATCTATGCATGTCAAGATTGGCCTTAAAGGGGTACTCCAGTGAAAACCTTTTTTCTTTTAAATCAACTGGTGGCAGAAAGTTAAACATATTTGTAAATTACTTCTATTAAAAAATCCTTAATCCTTCCTGTACTTATTAGCTGCTGAATACTACAGAGGAAATTTATTTTCTTTTTGGAATGCTCTCTGATGACATCACGAGCACAGTTCTCTCTGCTGATGTTATTATAATAATAATAACGCTTAATTTATTGTTGTCCTTAGTGGGATTTGAACCCAAGTCCCCAGCACTGCAAGGCAGCAGTGCTAACCACTGAGCCACCATGCTGCCCTTAGCATACATCTGCTTTGCACGATTGCTAAAATGGACAGAGATGTCAGCAGAGAGCACTGTGCTCGTGATGTCATCAGTGTTCCAAAAAGAAAGGAATTTCCTCTGTAGCATTCAGCAGCTAATAAGTACTGTATGGATTAAATTTTTTTTAATAGAAGTAATTTACAAATATGTTTAACTTTCTACCACCAGTTGATTTAGAAGAAAAAAGGTTTTCACCGGAGTACCCCTTTAACTTGTCATGGTATCAGGTTTTTTGTCTTTGCTGCTTAAATCAGAATTTTATCCACAAACACTGTTTTTGTACGTTTCTTATACACTGTTTTGCTTTGATTCAAAATTGCATGAAGGGGTCTTTGAATATAATTTTCTGGATGGCCTGTTTGCTAGGAGTCTACATTCAGAAAATATATTGATATGGACAATTATGTGATTTTTTTTTTTTTTACATTTTTTTTTTTTTTTTTTGTAAGTGCATTTCAGGTTTACGTCCAGCAGTTAGAAGGTTAAATATACCAAACTCTGTAAGGTAGATGCTTCGGTCTATGGTCATAGACTGAATTATTTGCTTTAAATCTGTCAGGATGCTGTCTGAAGACAAGGATAAAGACCGGAAGACACCATCTGAAGAGGAAGAAGAAGAAGACAAGGGGAGCAAGAAAGCTGCCGGGCCTCGGAAGAAGTTCCAGTGGACAGAGGAGATCAGGTGAGGGCTCTGTGTGCGGCTGTATAAATAACCACCACCTTACCAAAAGAAAAAGCAGGAAAAATTGCAGAAATGGGGAGGTCATGTGAGAAATTCTGAGGTCACGTGGTCAAGAAATGGGGAGGCCACGTGAAGAAAACTTTTTATCAACTGGCTCCAGAAAGTTAAACAGATTTGTAAATTACTTCCATTAAAAAAATGAGCTGCTGAAGTGGAGTTGTTCTTTTCTGTCTAAGTGCTCTCTGATGACACCTGTCTCGGGAACTGTCCAGAGTAGAATCAAATCCCCATAGCAAACCTCTTCTACTCTGTGCAGTTCCCGAGACAAGCAGAGATGTCAGCAGAGAGCACTCTTGCCAGACAGAAAAGAACAACTCAACTTAATCAGCTGATAATTATTGGAAGTATTACATTTATTTATTTATTTTTAAATAGAAGTAATTTGCAAATCTGTTTGACTTTCTGGAGCCAGTTGATAGATATAGATATATATATATATATATATATATATATATATATATATATATATATATATATATATATATATATATATACCATATAAAAAGCAAAATCATGGGTAGTTGCAGTATCTTGTAATACCTTTTTTATTGGACTAACAAGATTTTGTAGAGACAAGCTTTCGGGATTCCTCCCTTTATCAAGTCATAAGCATTTCTGAGCTCACAAGGAGAAAACACAGGTTCTATCTCACAAAATATGCAGGGGTTAAAACAACATTAGTGGAGAATGGACATTAAGTTGGGCCATAAATTGTATAGCAATAGGACGATAGATACAGATAAGGATGAGGAGGGGGGGGGCTGGAGAGCAGAGGTGAGAATAGTGGTTACGCTGGACAGACAATTTAACTATAGAGCCATAGACTGAAGATAAGACTAGACAGGGGAGGGGGAGCAGGGGTGTGATGGTGTTAGAGCAGGGAGAGGGTAGAGAGTTTAGCAAAGGTTATAGGAAATTTTGATAATGGGATAAGAAGCTTAAATCCACATTAAGTCCTCTGTTCTTGGAGTCATAAAGAACTATCATTTTGGCTTCAAATGTCTTTCTTTCCTGGGTGTTCTTGAAGTTTCCTTTCAGGATCTTGATTTTGAGGTCCTGTAGGGAGTGACAATTCTCCTGCACCACAGAGAATGTAGTCTACATGATACAATGCACCAAGTGTGACCTGGGATGTTACATTGGTGAGACCAGTCAGCCACTCAATAAAAGGATGAACCTCCACAGATCGTCCATCAACAACCATAGAGAAAAGGACTATTGCACCCCAGTTGGACACCATTTCACCCAAACAGGTCCCTCCCTACAGGACCTCAAAATCAAGATCCTGAAAGGAAACTTCAAGAACACCCAGGAAAGAAAGACATTTGAAGCCAAAATGATAGTTCTTTATGACTCCAAGAACAGAGGACTTAATGTGGATTTAAGCTTCTTATCCCATTATCAAAATTTCCTATAACCTTTGCTAAACTCTCTACCCTCTCCCTGCTCTAACACCATCACACCCCTGCTCCCCCTCCCCTGTCTAGTCTTATCTTCAGTCTATGGCTCTATAGTTAAATTGTCTGTCCAGCGTAACCACTATTCTCACCTCTGCTCTCCAGCCCCCCCCCTCCTCATCCTTATCTGTATCTATCGTCCTATTGCTATACAATTTATGGCCCAACTTAATGTCCATTCTCCACTAATGTTGTTTTAACCCCTGCATATTTTGTGAGATAGAACCTGTGTTTTCTCCTTGTGAGCTCAGAAATGCTTATGACTTGATAAAGGGAGGAATCCCGAAAGCTTGTCTCTACAAAATCTTGTTAGTCCAATAAAAAAGGTATTACAAGATACTGCAACTACCGATGATTTTGCTTTTTGCATCACTGGACTAATACGGCTACTCCTAACTCATATATATATATATATATATATATATATATATATATATATATATATATATATTATATTATATATATATATATATATATATTTTTTTTTTTTCTGGAATACCCCTTTAAGGCGTTAATGTTATTCTGTATAGGCAAACTTCAAGGGGGTTTGTGATTGTTGTAAGAACACCTTTTCTCTATCGGCTCCATTGGGGGACACAGACCATGGGTATATGCTGCTGTCTCTAGGAGACTTGACACTATGGCAACAAAAAAAGTCGTCTTCTTCCAGCAGGATATACCCGCCCACAGGTACCTGAGGTAATCGGTTTTAGCTTAGTGTCTAAGGAGGTGGACATGGTCTGGAGTTCTCCCCAGACCAGGTCACACATTTTTGTTTTCTAAGTTTAGGGACATTTAGATTTTTATCTCCCTTTTCTTTTCCTGTTTTCAGGTGGGTACTCAGGAACATAGCGTTCACTGTTTTCCCCATTTGCGATTGAGGGGGCACAGGCATCGTGGATGTACTGTCAACCCCCTCTCGCCAACGGTCAGCGCCTGGGGTTGTACCTCATGGGTCCGGGTCCCCCTACCTCCCTGCTCGTCTCGCTATTACAGCCCGGCATGATGCAGGTGACAAAAGCTTACTGAAGACTTCATGAGGTAAGTTCTTCAGACTGAGGTGAGTATTTTCCCCCCTTTTCTTACAGGTTAGGGGACTTTCAACCTCTGGAGACCCCCAGTTTTGGCCCACTCTTATAGCAGCTGGGCAACTCCTTCCTAGCCCTGGAGTTATGGGGTATTCAGGAGGGACTGTGAGCCCTCCCTTACTTACTCTCTGGGTCTCTCTAACCCTGGGGATTGGGGGACATTATCAGTGGTGTAGGACTGTATTCGGTGCCTGTCTGCGCAGACGCCGGCATTTAAAAAAAAAAAGTGAGCAGAATTACTCGTGGAAATTCCTCTCCAATTCCTCAGTGTGAATATACCCTTAGAGAGGTCCTCCCTACGCCGACCCTCCAGAGAGACCCACTCTCCCTCTCCCTATACTAATCGCTCTCGCAAGCGTATAGGGGTGTATCATATGACTCATCTCCTGAGTCTTCTAGCAGACGGTTCTGGGGAGCCAGAGTGAGGGGGCATCACAGGCATCACCCCTCTGCTCCAGAATGCCGCAAGCGTCACTCCCCTAGAGGACGCTCCCCTGGTCGCCACTCTGGCTCCCCAGAACCGTGTACCAGGTCAGTATCTCCCTCTCGCATGGCTGCCTCCACTCGTTCCCTCTCACCTGGAGAACTTGTAGATGAGGATTCTGACTCAGAGGACCACAAGATGTGTCTGACACTGTGGACTCATTGGTTTTGGCCACAAGAGACACCTTCCATCTAGAGGACCCAGGAACTTCGGACGTAGCTCAAGAAGTTTCCTTTCGCCGTGCCCGACCGGCACAAAGGTTTTCAGCTCTCATGCTGAATTTGAAGCCTTGCTGGAGTCTGCCTGGAGGCATCCTGTCAAGAAGTTTCAGGAAACGAAGAGGGTTCAAGCGCAATATCCTTTTGCCAAGGAACTCATTGCTCGGTGGACCTCCTCTCCAACTGTGAATCCACCGATCTCATGCCTTTCTAAGGCGACTACCCTGCTATTGGCTGATGCGGCTGCCTTCAAGGATCCAGCGGACAAGAAGGTGGAGACCTTTCTTCCTGCTTTGCTTCTTCCCGGGTGTCAAAGCCCTTTTCAGTATGGTCTTCCAAACCCCGCCAGGGTATTCTTTCAGGATCCCCTCCGGAGGTTTTATCTCACCTAGCTCTCCAATGCTCCAAAGCTGGAGATTTTCTGTGTTCTGCTTCCATGCAGTCGGCCCGCTGTGCTGCCTTTACCATAGGCAACCTGGTAGCCCTCCATTGCTCCATGTGGCTTAAAGCCTGGGATGCGGACACCGCCTCCAATAAGTCTCTGACTGAACTTCCCTTTACTGGTTCTTGGCTGTTTGGTAAGCACCTAGCTGAGATAATCTCAGAGGCGACAGGCGGAAAGAGTTCCTTATTACCTCAGAATAAGGCTTGCAGCACTACTTCCCTTCGGAAGTCCTCCTCCTTCCGGTCCTTTCGGTACCAACAAAGGATCCAGGCAGGCACCTTCACGGGACAAGAAGGCTCCCTCCTTTCAGACCCGTCCCTCCTGGAATTCGAATAACCGTTCCGGCCATTTTGTGACCACATCGGGTACCCGCAAATCTACCTAGGCCTGAAGGGTCGCCCCCACCCGCAGACTTTTCTCGGGTGGGTGGTCGTCTCTTACTCTTCTGGGATGCCTGGATCAGGGATGTGGTAACCAACGGATACAGGATCAAATTTGCCACCCTTCCAAGGGATCGCTTTTTTTCTTTTCTGGATCCCCCGGGCCCCCTCTCTAGCAAAGGCAGTACGGGGTGCACTCCAGTCCCTTTTCATCCAGGGAGTAATTGTCCCGGTTCCTTCCAGGGAACTTTTTCGAGATTTTTACTCTAACCTCTTCGTGGTCCCCAAGAAAGGCGTTTCTGTTCCCCCAATCTTGGATCTCGAGCATCTCAACCAGCATCTTCAACTCCTCCATTTCCGAATTCGGTGGTGGCGTCCATGGATCAAGGGGAGTTTCTTCCTCGGTGGACATCAAGGATGCCTACCTCCCAGATTCCAATAATTCCTGGTCATCAGCGGTACCTCCGCTTTACAGTTCCGGGAGGCCATTTTCAATTTGTGGCTCTCCCCTTTGGTCTGGCCTCTGCTCTGCGGGTCCTTACCAAGGTTCTGGCACCTGGGATAGCCCTTTTACGGACAAAGGTGTCTCAGTGATCATCCTGATCAGAGCTCCAACCAGGGCCCAGAATCTGGAGAGTCTTAGTCTCAAACTCCAGGCCTTGTCTTGATTGACCATCCAACCTTTTTTTTTAAGCGAGAAAAGTCCAACCTCTCTCCTACCCAGTCACTAGTTTTCCTGGAGTTTCAGTTTGAATCCTCCTTCTCTCCCAGTGGGACAGGTCTCCATTGTCTCTCGACTGCAGAACCGGGCGGTCTAGGGCCTTTGGTGCCCCCCCGAGAAGCCCTTCTCCCCATCAACATATTGGAACTAGGGCAATTCTATCTTTGCTTGCTTCATTGGGAAATTCTCCTCTGGGCGGAACTCAGGGTTCCGGCCATCTCAGCGATTCTCATTCAGGGCATACTCAACTGGGAAGTAGACTTTCTCAACTGGTCCTCAGCCGACCCAGGCGAGTGGTCCCTGCATCCGGAGGTGTTTTCAGAGATCTGCAACCTCTGGGGCACTCCAGGCGTGGACCTCTGAGTGTCCCGCCACAACCAAAAAGTTCCTCTTTTTGTGTCAAGACCCGGGACCCCTTGGCTCTGGCCTTGGATACCCTGGTCTGTCTTGGTCGGGCTTTGCCTTACCTTATCTGTTTCCTCCCCCTTCCTCTCATTTTCAGGGTCCTGAGGAAACTCACAGCAGAGGGCGTTCCCGCCATTCTTGTGGCCCAGACTGGCCCTGGAGGGCGTGGTACATCGACGCGGTCAGGCTCCTGAACGACGTACCGCTGCGCCTTCCCTCTCGTCCAGACCTCCTATCTCAAGGTCCCCTGTGCCACCCCAATTTACCGTCTCTGCTTTTGAGGGCATGGCGGTTGAGACCGCGGTTCTAAGGACCCGCTGCTTCTCTTCCCAAGTGGTTCGCACCATGCTCAGGGCGGTGGTCCAACTGTCCTCCTGACTGATTTCCTTGCCCACCCAAGGGACGGCTTTGGTACGTCCTATAGTCTGTCGCCCAATGGAGCCGATAGAGAAAAGGAGATTTTTATGCTTACTGTAAAATCTTTCTCGAAGGATCCATTGGGGGACACAGCTGCCACCCTTTTTTTTTTTTTTTTTTGCTGTTCCTATTTCAGTTATCTGTCCGAGGGGGTGTTCAGTTACCTTTTTTTTTTTTTTTATTTTTATTTTTTTTTTTGGTTGCTCGGACAGTTCGTGGTTTTTCTCTTTACCTGTCGGTCTTCTCCTATTGCTCTGGGGCTAAAACTGATTAGCTCAGGTGCCTGTGGGCGGGTATACCCTGCTGGGAGGAGCCAACTTTTCTTGTTGCCATAGTGTCAAGCCTCCTAGAGATAGCAGCATATACTCATGGTCTGTGTCCCCCCCAATGGATCCTTCGAGAGAGAGATTTTACGGTAAGCATAAAAATCTCCTTTTTGTTATGTTCACACATTTTCTGCAACTGCCCCATTCATTTGAATGAGGTTTGCACAAGTCCAGGCCCACACATCCCTAAATGTGTGGGCAAAAAACGTCCGTATATGAGCATATCCTTACGCTATATTTTCAAGAAACCAGAGTACGAGTACCCCTTTAACTGACCTTCTAGCCTCCCAAAATGATAACACCAGAAGCCATTTTGTCTGCTAAACACCTGCCAATGCCTGTTCTCACATACTCTGTCTCTGCAGGCAGCTGCTGTGTCATCTGGTGCGAATGAAGGTGGACATGTATGAGCCAGAGGTAATGGGGACGCCGAGTCTGGAGGACTACTTAAAATGCTTCCTGGATGAGGAGGTGAAACCTTTGTGGCCCAGAGGCTGGATGCAAGCCCGGTATGTGTGGTTAAAAAAAAAAAATGAATGAATCCCATGATAAAACAAGGATCACCCAACTTTCCTACACTCCTAAAGGGCAAACCCACCTGGTGACTCATTTCTCACTATAGAACTGCAGAAATACTACACCACTCTGGAGCGTGGGAAAGCTGTGTGACAGCTTCTATAGTATGTTTCATAGTAGCCGACATTGGTTGCCACCTAAGGCTGTATAAAATTCCTACTAATCATAAAAGATGACTTGTGGAATATTTAGGGGATTATGTTGTATGACAATATTTCAGGTGAAGTATCCTTTTTCTTAAAGGGGTACTCTGGTGGAAAACAAATATTTTTTTTTAATATTTTTTTTTTATTTGGTGCCAGGAAGTTAAACAGATTTGTAAATTACTTATATTAAAAAATCTTTACCCTTCCAGTACTTTTTAGCAGCTGTATGCTACAGAGGAAATTCATATATTTTTTAATTTCTTTTTTTTCTTGTCCACAGTGCTCTCTGCTGACACCTCCGTATCAGGAACTGTCCAGAGCAACATATGGTTTGCAATGGGGATTTTCTCCTGCTCTGGACAGTTCCTGATACGGGCATCAGGTGTCAGCAAAGAGCACTGTGGACAAAACGAAAAAAGAAATTAAAAAAAGAAAAGAATTTCCTCTGTAGCATACAGCTGCTAATAAGTACAGGAAGGGTAAAGATTTTTTAATAGAAGTAATTTACAAATCTGTTTAACTTCCTGGCACCAAATTATTTAAAAAAAAAAAAAATAGTTTTCCACCGGAGTACCCCATTAACCCCTTAAGGACTCAGGGTTTTTCCGTTTTTGCACTTTCGTTTTTTCCTCCTTACCTTTTAAAAATCATAACCCTTTCAATTTTCCACCTAAAAATCCATATTATGGCTTATTTTTTGCGTCGCCAATTCTACTTTGCAGTGACATTAGTCATTTTACCCAAAAATGCACAACGAAACGGAAAAAAAAATCATTGTGCGACAAAATCGAAAAAAAAAACGCCATTTTGTAACTTTTGGGGGCTTCCGTTTCTACGCAGTGCATATTTCGGTAAAAATTACACCTTATCATTATTCTGTAGGTCCATACGATTAAAATGATACCCTACTTATATAGGTTTGATTTTTGTCGCACTTCTGGAAAAAATAACTACATGCAGGAAAATGTATACGTTTAAAAATGTCCTCTTCTGACCCCTATAACTTTTTTATTTTTCCACGTACAGGGCGGTATGAGGACTCATTTTTTGCGCCGTGATCTGAAGTTTTTATCGGTATGATTTTTGTTTTGATCACTTTTTATTAATTTTTTAATGGTATAAAAAGTGACCAAAATACGCTTTTTTGGACTTTGGAAATTTTTTGCGCGTACGCCATTGACCTTGGGGTTTAATGATATATTTTTATAGTTCGGACATTTACGCACGCGGCGATACCACATATGTTTATTTATATATTTTTTTACACTGTTTTATTTTTTTTTTATGGGAAAAGGGGGGTGATTCAAACTTTTATTAGGGAAGGGGTTAAATGACCTTTATTAACACTTTTTTTTTTTACATTTTTTTTGCAGTTTTATAGGTCCCATAGGGACCTATAACACTGCACACACTGATCTCTTATACTGATCATTGTTATCCCATAGGGACCTATAACACTGCACACACTGATCTCTTACACAGATCACAGGCGTGTATTAACACGCCTGTGATCAGTGTTATCGGCGCTTGACTGCTCCTGCCTGGATCTCAGGCACGGAGCAGTCATTCGTCGATCGGACACAGAGGAGGCAGGTAAGGGCCCTCGCGGTGTCCGGTCAGCTGTTCGGGATGCCGCGATTTCACCGCAGCAGTCCCGAACAGCCCGACTGAGCAGCCGGGTCACTTTCACTTTAGAAGCGGCGGTCAGCTTTGACCGCTGCTTCTAAAGGGTTAATACCGCACATCGCCGCGGGTCCCGGCCGTTGATGAGCGCCGGGACCGACGCGATATGATGCGGGATCGCGGCGCGATCCCTCTTCATATCGCGGGAGCCGGCGCAGGACGTAAATATACGTCCTGCGTCGTTAAGGGGTTAAACCAGAGTACTGTCATGAAGCCGCTAACAACCATAAAAAGCACTAGTCCTTCTCTCTGTTGCAGTTTTTTTTCCAACCAGTGTGCCTCCAGCTGTTGCAAAACTACAACTCCAAGCATGCCTGGACAGCCTTCGGCTGTCCAGGCATGCTGGGAGTTGTAGTTTTGAAACAGCTGGAGGCACACTGTTTGGAAATTACCACTCTAGTAAGTGATGGCCATCTTACTCCCTTCCCTCTCTGACATAGTAGAACACAGATCCTTTGACTGACTCTAAGGTTGCTAGGCAACAACCTTCACAGCAGAGCAGTAAAATGAATTGCTAGGGAGTCTAAAGGACTGAATTATACTTAGGGCCAACAGGCAAAAGATAATGGCGGCGGAGATTTGTCAAAACCTGTGCAGAGAAAAAAAGTAGCCCAGTTGCCCATGTCAGATCGCTTCTTTCGTTTAAAGAATAAAAGAAGCAATCTTGTTGCTATGGGCAACTGGTCAACGTTTCCGCTGCAGAGGTTTCGATAAATCTCACCGAATAAGCGCCAATCTCGCAGAGCCATAACAAGGCCCAATCCATTATCATTCAGCGATAATTTAAATAGCCAAATATCCAATCAGCTGACAAATGAGCATTATCGGCTAATCGAAAGCTCGTTCACACCGACCGATTGTCCGGATTTTCCGGTGTAAAAGGTCCTTTGGCGCAATATTTTTCTTGCTCTTCCTCACATTGTCTGTGTTTTTTGCAGGACGCTGTTTAAGGAGAGCAGACGGCTGTACCCCCAGCTCAGCTCCATGATGTGAGTATATGTCACTGGGATCACG
Source organism: Hyla sarda (assembly GCF_029499605.1). NCBI lineage: Eukaryota > Metazoa > Chordata > Amphibia > Anura > Hylidae > Hyla > Hyla sarda. The sequence continues at coordinate 219,876,308 of NC_079196.1, read as the reverse complement.
TGAGTTCGGGGTAATGTTCATAATTGGTAATATTGGGGTTCTTGCATTTTGACCCCCATGTGACCATGACATGTAAATCGTCAGAAATCCAGTATGGAGTATAGACTCCCCTGTATTCCTACATTGGTCCTGATATACTATCGTAAATCCGACCATCTTTTGTCGGGTTGTGCGCCAGAAATTCTGTCTGCGCCAGAATTGGAAAAAAAAAACCCAACTAACTCTCCATTTTACTGAGAAGCCGAAAAAGGGGAGTGGCTGTCGGGAGAAGTGGGCATGGTCATCAAAAAGTGGGCGTGTTCCTGACATTTTCACAAAAACTCTACATATTTACTAAGGTTTCCACAGAAATTGTAGTGGATTTGAGCTGAGAAAAACCCGACAGATCAGAGCGGGTGTAAAAAAAAAAAATAAAAAAAAAAATAATAATAATAATAATAATAATTAAATGTAGGGAAAATGCAAATTGTAGAGAAACCTTAGTAAACACCATGGAAAAAAAATTGTAGGGAATTAAAACCCACAAACAAAACTACACAACACTCTTAGTAAATCAGGGCCATTGTTTGTACTGAATGGTAAATCTGGGCCAATAAGTACAATCTGCCTGAAACCCAAACACTCTGGGTTTTTTCACAGCAACCAATCAGAGCTCAGCTTTTATTTTACTAGATTTGGTTATTATATAAAACCTGAGCTGTGATTGGTTTGGGTTTCATGCAGATAAATCTGGGACACTGTATACCGGAAACTTCTGTTTACTGTCAGTAAGTGGAAATGCTATTGTTCTACTCAGAAGCTCAAAACCCACCCTAGTCCTTCTCCCACAGCTGGAGATTTATTACATTTTTTTTTTTTTTTAAAGAGAAAAATCAGAAACACCAATGCGACAAACTAGGTGCCGTTACCCTTTATAAGAGCCGCAGAAAAAATTAGCACTGTAATGGTGTGCTGACCTGGGTGTGTTGTACTGCGAGCCCCTCTTCCTCAGGTCCTATCCTCAGGGGAAATGCATAGTCCATTGTCTAACCTGTAACGTTTATCTGGCTAATAAAGACCATTTAGTTTATTAGTTTACAAGTTCAAGTATATTTGTTACTGTTATTTAATTATGTCACCTTGCTGATCCGGGAAAGGGCCGACCGAAGCATCATTGTTTTCCATAGGACGAGAGCTTTCTGGTTCCTGTTCCTCCACCAGCTACAGATCCCTGGGAACGGGATTGATGCTTCGATCGGCCCTTTCCCGGATCAGCAAGGTGACATAATTAAATAACAGTAACAAATATACTTGAACTTGTAAACTAATAAACTAAATGGTCTTTATTAGCCAGATAAAAGTTACAGGTTAGACAATGGACTACGCGTTTCCCCTGAGGATAGGATCTGAGGAAGAGGGAGTCCCGCCCCTCAAAATGCGTAGTCCATTGTCTAACCTGTAACTTTTATCTGGCTAATAAAGACCATTTAGTTTATTATTTTACAAGTCCGTGTATACCAGTTACTGTTATTTAAAGGGGTATTCCAGGATTTTTTTTTTATTTGACTATGGTACAGGGGCTGTAAAGTTAGTGTAGTCCATAATATAGTGTCCTTACCTGTGTGTGACGGTTTTCTCACAATTCTTCTGTGATTTTTCACTCCAATATTTATTTTTCCCAGCATACAAAATGACTGCTGTCTCAGATTTTTCCCAGGCTGCAATGCGGCCGAGACCTGACTCACTAGTCAGCTGATGACAGGGAGCCTGTCTGCTTCAATGGGTGGAGCGATCGCTTGGTGGGAGAGAGATCAATCTGCAACTAATGCAACAGCTGTAGGCACCCTGATTGAAAACCACAGGTCTCTTGAATGGATGCAGCTCATTTATGTTTCAATGGGTGGGGTGGCTGATCTGTGGGAGGGAGGAAAATGGAATTATGGGATTTGTAGTCAAAAGAAGAAAACTCAAACAGGAAATACCAGTTCACAAAAAGCTAGCCACAGTGTTATGGTAATCTCATGGCATAGCCATTTATCCCCAAGACAAGCGCAGATCCTTCCTAAGCATGTCCATTACTGTCTGCCAGGTACCTACTAAAATCACCTTATGCTGGAGAACCCCTTTAACTATTCCACCTCGCTGATCTGAGGAAGCGCCGACCAAAGCATCATTGTTTTCCATAGGATGTGAGCTTTCTGTTTCCTGTCTTGCTTTGACACAGCTGGAGATTTGTTACAGTATATCAATCCATACCTGAAGTCTGTGTTCCCCAACCTTCGGCGCTCCAGCTGTTGCAAAGCTGCAACTCCCATAATGACTTGACAGCTGTTAGGACATGATGTCGGTGGGTTCATAGAAGAACTCCCGCGATCTCCAGAAGTGCCATAGACAGTGCATAGATGGACTGATGGATAAGAGAGAGAGGACACAGAGACATTCTCACAGAGAACTTATCTTCTCTGTACTGAGGGGAAGTGCAGCATGAGAGGAACGGCACCAGGATCTTCTCTTCAGGAGGTGCAGCTCCTAAAATGTTCCCCCAGTGAACTGATAGTAGTCATCTCTGCTCCCAGCAGGAAGATCCTGCACACCAAATCTGTGCAGGATACTCTACAAGAGAATAGATCCTTAGGATAGGGTCACACGTGTTGTATTTTTGCTGCGTATTTTCTGCTACCCTATGTCAATGGGTAACAAAATCTGCTGCAGAAAATACTCAGCAAAATACGGCACGTGACCCTACCCCAGTGTTTCCCAACCAGGGTGCCTCCAGCTGTTGCAAAACTACAACTCCCAGCATGCTGGGAGTTGTAGTTTTGCAACAGCTGGAGGCACCCTGGTTGGGAAGCACTGCCCTACCGTTACAGTTACAGTGTCCTGCACATATTTGATGCAGCAGATTTAAAGGGGTACTCCGGTGGAAACCTTTTTTTTTTATTTATTTATTTTTTTTTTTAGTTTTGTTAAAGTTTTGTTTTGTTAACAGATTTGTTAATTACTTCTATTCAAAATTCTTTATCCTTTATACTTATTAGCAGCTGTATGCTACAGAGGAAATTCTTTATTTTTTTAATTTCTTTTTTTGTCTTGTCCACAGTGCTCTCTGCTGACACCTGATGCCCGTATCGGGAACTGTCCAGAGCAGGAGAAAATCCCCATAGCAAACCTATGCTGCTCTGGACAGTTCCTGACACGGACAGAGGTGTCAGCAGAGAGCACTGTGGTCAGACAAAAAGAAAAGAATTTCCTCTGTAGCATACAGCTGCTAAAAAGTACTAAAAGGATTAAGATTTTTTTAATAGAAGTAATTTACAAATCTGTTTTACTTTCTGGCACCAGTTGATTTAAAAAAAAAAAAAAAATCATTTCAATCGTTCAATCATTTAGTTTAAATTGAAATCTTTGTGCATCAAATATGTGCAGGATACGCAGGGAGGGAGATTTATCAAAACCTGTCCAGAGGAAAATTTGCCTAATTGCCCATAGCAACCAATCAGATCACTGCTTTCATTTTTAACAAGACCTCTGAAAAATGAAAGAAGCGATCTGATTGGTTGCTATGGGCAACTGGGCAACTTTTCCTGTGCACAGCTATTGATAAATCTCCCACTGGACTTAGCCGTCTCATTTAATGGGACCTAAAGAAACGTCTCCAGGCTCTTGATGAGTTTATGTATTGTTCTGTCATTTTCTGGTCACGTGAAAGGTTTTAAATTTTTTTTTTTTTTTTTTTTTTTTTTTTTTTTTTCAGGGCAAAGAACAAAACTGTTAATCCACCTAAAATAAAAGCAAAGGTAATGTGATTCTTATTTAATGTAGATTTGTTTTGTTAAAAAAAATAAAAGTTGCATACAGAGATTAAAGCTGGAGCGAACTTACAGTAAATTAGCTCGTAGCGAACCTCGCAGCTCGGCTGTCGATTACTTTAGTCTGCATAAATTAGTTCAGCTTTCCAAGGGCTCCAGTTGCCTGGAAAAGGTGGATACGGACCTAGGAGACTTAAAGGAGTAATCCAGTGGTGACCCAGTGGTGAACAACTTATCCCCTATCCTAAGGATAGGGGATAAGTTTGAGATCGCGGGGGGGTCCGACCGCTGGGGCCCCCTGCGATCTCCTGTACGGGGCCCCGACAGCCCGCGGGAAGGGGGCGTGTCGACCTCCGCACGAAGCGGCGGCCGACACACCCCCTCAATATAACTCTATGGCAGAGCCGAAGCGCTGCCTTCGGCAATCTCTGGCTCTGCCATAGAGATGTATTGAGGGGGCGTGTCGGCCGCCGCTTCGTGCGGGGGTCGACACCCGCTATCTGGCCGGAGAGCCTGGCCCCCGTACAGAGAGATCGCAGGGGATAAGTTTTTCGCCACTGGACTACCCCTTTAAGACTGTCTTGCCGGACTTTTCCAGGCAACCAGAGCCCTTGGAAAGCTGAACTAATTTATGCAGACTAAAGTAATCGACAGCCGAGCTGCGAGGGGTTCGCTACGAGCCAATTTACTGTAAAACCGCTCAACTCTAGTGGCCACGCACGCTAAATGTGTCCGCTGAACTTGCTGATTTCGGAGGGACTAGTTGACCATCTAATGCAGTGGCTTCCAAACTGTCGCCTCCAGCTGTTGCAAAGCTACAACTCTAGAGGGCCATTGTGATCTCAGAGGAGGTAAGAGGAGTCTGGCAGCAGCTTACCCTATACCCCCCTCCCACTCCACATTAAAAACACATGTACGCTCTTCCAAATGAGCATGCATTTGTACGGGGGCCCAACTTACTCCTGGTTTGCTATTTTAAGTATGGGTTTAAAAAAAAAAAAAAAAGCTATAGCTCCTGGATGAGGTAGGTGGCTACCCTTTCATCCGACATCTAGTGAAGATGTATGGGGATGTAGAATTTTATGCTTTTGATCTCTGCAGATAAGTATCTCGTGTTTGAGAGGATAAGATGGAGCATGTCTGCGCTTCTGATAAAGACCAATACTGACATCAGTTTGAGGGTGTTGACTGTGCTAAAAACTCAAGATTGTCTATAGACCAGTGTTTCCCAAGCAGGGAGCCTCCAGCTGTTGCAAAAATACAACTCCCAGCATGCCGGGACAGCCAAAGGCTGTCCGGGCATGCTGGGAGTTGTAGTTTTGCAACAGCTGGAGGCACCCTGCTTGGGAAACACTGGTCTATAGAACACTAAGGCTGCGTTCACACGGCTGTCTAGACCCGTCCCGTTCTTCTCCCGTCAAAAATAAAGCCTTAAAAAGAAAAAAGAACGAACAATAACGGATGCAAACGGATGTTATCCGTCAGTATCCATTTGGATCTGTTATTGTTCATTTAATAAACCAAAAAAAATAAAAAATATAATAATTTTTTTGTTCTGAGCATGCTCAGAAGTAAAAACGGATTGAAAACAACGGATGCAAATGGATGACATGAAAAGGCTCATCCTTTTTCCATAGGCTTCAGTGTTAAATTTACTGTATCCGTTTTTTCTTCCGTCAAATACTGCATGTGCTGTTTTTTTTCTGCTGTCAGAAAAAATGGAAATGAGCGCAGACGGGTGCAAACGGATTGTAAAAAAAAAATCCCATTGACATGAATGGGATTTTTTTTTTTTAAACCGTTTTTTTTTTAAATCCGTTTATATCCTGCAAAAACGGAACCGAAACGGGGGATAAAAGGAAAAAAAAAGAAAAAAACGGGGACAGACGGCCGTGTGAACGCACAGTTAGAAGTTATCCTTCAGTAGTCATTAACCTGACACATAGATAATATAAATATTTGAGCAGGTGCTTGCAATGAGGAGAGGGGAAGAGGCTGAAGACTCCACTTACTTTGGTTTGTCTCCTTTGATAGCAAAAGATCAGGGAGAGGAAGCTAGCGGATTATTGGGGGTCTTACTGCTGGGACCCCCACAGATCAAAAGAGTTGGAGATTCAGCTCTGGGTTATGTTCCAAGACCCATAGCAAGTTAATGGAGCAGTTGCCAGACATGCATAATGCAACTTCTAGGGGGACAACTGACCTGTTCTCATGATCGGTAGCAGTACAGTGGTCCCTCAACATACGATGATAATTCCTTCCAAACGACCCATCGTTTGTCGAATCCATCGTATGTTGAGGGATCCGTGCAATGTAAAGTATAGGAAGTTATACTCACCTGTCCCCGCCGCTCCGGACCGAGTCCTCACCGCTCCCGATGCTGTCCCAGGGGCTCCCGATGCTGTCCCAGGGGCTCCCGATGCTGTCCCAGGGGCTCCCGATGCTGTCCCAGGGGCTCCCGATGCTGTCCCAGGGGCTCCCGATGCTGTCCCAGGGGCTCCCGATGCTGTCCCAGGGGCTCCCGATGCTGTCCCAGGGGCTCCCGATGCTGTCCCAGGGGCTCCCGATGCTGTCCCGCTGCTCCGGCGTCTTCTTCGCGATCCTCCAGCTTCATCCGCATCTTCTGCAGGGTCCAGGCCTCGCTTTCGGGTGACATTATTACGTTGCGGCGCCGGCACGGCGTGCGTAGTAACGTAATAACGACGCTGGAAAGCGAGGCCCAGACCTCGGAGAAGATGCAGAAGACGCCGGAGGATCGCGAAGTGGACCCGGAGCAGCGGGGATAGGTAAGTGAACCTGCCCGGGATGCTTAAACTGCTATCCGACAGCAGCTTAAGCATTTTGCGCTGTCTGATAGCAGTTAATGCGATGGCCCCGACATATAAAAGCATCGTATGTCGATTTGATCATATGTCGGGGCCATCGCATGTCGGGGGGGGTTACTGTATTTGCAGTCAGACCTCCGGATCAGCTAGTTACCTCTTACCTCCTATCCTGTGGATAGGTGCTAACTTCTAATTTTGCCATAATTCCTTTAAATGGGCCCTGTCATTAAAACTAATTTTTGCTATTGCACTCCTTGTGGTAAATAAAAAAATCTTTCTAATGTACTTTGTTTAAAAAAAATGAAGTTTTCTATGTTTTTTATTTGTGTTTAAAAAAATCTGCCACTAGGTGTCTCCCTAGTGCACATTTCCCGCTATCTCTTGCACAAACTGACCTTGGACTCCTGCTGGCCTGGCAGAAGTCCAAAATCAGGAAATGCTGTCTGGCTTGCTGGGGGGGGGGGATGTGCAGCCTTATCCAATCACAGCTTATCTCACACTGAACTGCTCTGGGCTGTGTGTAGCAGAGTGAGGGAGGAAGTTCTCCCCTGTATGGCTTCAGATGATGTCATAGCCTGCTGGGGAACGCCCCTTCCCAGTCTGTGAATCTGTGAGACTGAGCAGAAAATACAGAGCAATATCAAGGTAGAAAACTAAAAAATAATAATAAAAATAAAGGCCGGGGGGGGGTGGTTTATCATGATGGGGGCAGTGAACTGGGAGGATTATAACATTTAACAAGATAATGAGAGGTTCTCTTTATTTACATGTAGAATATCCTGTACATATTTGATGCACAAGATTTCATTGTAAACTAAATGATTGAACACATCTGTAAATCTGCTGCATCAAATCCCGTGCATCAAATATGCGCAGGTTACTGAACAATCTAAGGGTAGCTGCTGTATTTTGCTGCATATTTTCTGCTTTTGTTACGCATTGACTTCAATGTGTCGGAAAATACGCAACATCAAATACGCAGCAAAATACGGCACTAAGGATCTATTCACACAGTATCCTGGACAGATTTGATGCGCAGGATTTGAAGCTGCAGATTTTATGCTGCACATTTCAATGTAAACTAAATGATCATATATGTGAAGGATTAAGTATGTCTGAATACACCCTAAAGGGTTGTTTCCACAGATTACATGTGTCACTTGAGCACAGGATAGACAGACTGACACCCCGACATTCACTAAAACTGTCAAGGAATGGGGAGACTGGTGACCCGGTTCTCTTAATCACGGTCATCCTGTCATTGATAAACTACATGTATGAGAAAACTCCTTTTAAAGAGGTACTCCGGTGGGAAAACTTTTTTTTTTATTTATTTTTTCTTAAATCACCTGGTGCCAGAAAGACAGATTTGTAAATTAAATTACTTCTATTTAAAAAAAAAAATCTTAATCCTTCCAGTACTTATTAGCTGCTGAATACTACAGAGGAAATTATTTTCTTTTTGGAACACAGTGCTCTCTGCTGACCTCTCTGTCCAGAACTGTCCAGAGTAGCAGAAAATCCCCATAGCAAACATAGGCTGCTCTGGACAGTTCCCAAAATGAACAGAGATGTCAGCAGAGAGCACTGTGCTCGTGAGGTCAGCAGAGAGCTCTGTGTCTTTCCTGTGTAGTATTCAGCAGCTAATAAGTACTGGAAGGATTAAGATTTTTTTTTTTTTTTTTAATAGAAGTAATTTACAAATCTGTTTAACTTTCTGGCACCAGTGAAAACCTCCGGTGAAAACCTTTTTTTCTTTTAAATCAACTGGTGCCAGAAAGTTAAACATATTTGTAAATTACTTCTATTAAAAAAATCTTAATCCTTCCTGTACTTATTAGCTGCTGAATACTACAGAGGAAATTCTTTTCTTTTTGGAATGCTCTCTGATGACCTCACGAGCACAGTGCTCTCTGCGGACGTTATTATAATAATAATAAAACTTTATTTATTGTTGTCCTTAGTGGGATTTGAACCCAAGTCCCCAGCACTGAAAGGCAGCAGTGCTAACCACTGAGCCACCATGCTGCCCTTAGCATTCATCTGCTATTCATGGTTGCTAAAATGGACAGAGATGTCAGCAGAGAGCACTGTGCTCGTGATGTCATCAGTGTTCCAAAAAGAAAGGAATTTCCTCTGTAGTATTCAGCAGCTAATAAGTACTGTATGGATTAAGATTTTTTAATAGAAGTAATTTACAAATATGTTTAACTTTCTGCCACCAGTTGATTTAAAAGAAAAAAGGTTTTTCACCGGAGTACCCCTTTAACTCCTAGATCTGGGTCCTTTCTATGTTTTTAACCAGTCAAGAGCGCTCTGTGTGATGGGGCAAACTGATAGGGCCATTGTTTAAAAAAACGCCTGACCGTGTGGTTGTCCTGGATGAGAAAATCATGGCCGCAGTCTCCTGGACAAGTGTTTCCCAACTAGGGTGCCTCCAGGTGTTGCAAAACTACAACTCCCAGCATGCCCGGACAGCCAAAGGCTGTCCGGGCATGCTGGGAGTTGTAGTTTTGCAACACCTGGAGGCACTCTGGTTGGGAAACACTGTCCTAGACATAGCACCACACCTGTCCATTGGTTCAGCTCCGTTTAAGTGAAGGCGGCCAATGCTTCAGTATCTCACACAGTCCATGGAGTCTAAAACGTTTTCATATTTATACGTATAGTTTGGCGCCCGCCGTGTGCTGCAGCTGCTGCAGTTATGTCTTTTTGCATTTCATGGACCGGAGCAGCCATAGTTTTCTAATCCTGGACAAGACCATTCATCATTTTATAATGGCCGTGTGTACATCTCTTCTGGGATTCAGCATGTGGAGATTCTTGTGGCCCTTAAAGGGGTACTCCGCCCCTAGACATCTTATCCCCTCTCCAAAGGATAGGGGATAAGATGTCTGATCTCTGGGGACCCTGCGATCTCGGCTGCGGCACCCCAGACATCCGGTTCACGGAGCGATCTCCGCTCCGTGCCGGATGACTGGCGATGCGGGGCGGAGGCTCGTGACTAGAGATGAGCGAATTTACAGTAAATTCGATTCGTCACGAACTTCTCGGCTCGGCAGTTGATGACTTATCCTGCATAAATGAGTTCAGCTTTCAGGTGCCCCGGTGGCTGGAGACTCTTTCCTAGGACTGTATCCACCTTTTCCAGCCCACCGGAGCACCTGAAAGCTGAACTAATTTATGCAGGAAAAGTCATCAACTGCCGAGCCGAGAAGTTCATGACGAATCGAATTTACTGTAAATTGGCTCATCTCTACTCGTGACATCACGGTCACACCCCACTTGTGACATCACGCCCCCCCTCAATGCAAGTCTATGGGAGGGGGACATCACGAGTCTCGGTGCTACACTCAACGCTCTAAACGAACGCTGGGTGTAGCAGGGAGATCGTGGCGGGACCCCCGCGATCAGACGACATATACCCTATACTTTGAATAGGGGATAAGATGTCTAGGGGCGGAGTACTCCTTTATTGTTCATTTTGTGATTTACTTTTTCTTCTATAGGAATCCTTCAATAGGCTAGAGAAGAACGTTCCTAGTTCGTCTATGGAATCCCAAGTTTCTGCAGTCACCAGACCAGCGTCAGCCAAGGATAGTCCTCCCTCCGTGGCGTCCTCTTCTGGGGGGTCTCCAGTGTCCGCTCACACTCAGGACAATTCACTGGACGGGGATCTGATCCACAACCCCCCGTCACTGGAGGGAGTTTCGGAGCACTTGTCGGCCCTTTCTGGCAGATCCTCCGGCCTGGTCTTTGAGTTTCCCGTCCCCTCTAAATCTTCTGTTCCTGAGAAGCCCATCATGGTGGAGGAAAAGAAGAAACCATGCCCTCCTATCTCTGTCCCCGGGTCTTTACAGGCGGCAGCACGGCCAGTTTTCAATAAGAAGTTTATAGTTACAAACTCGGAGAAGAAAGTGGCCTCTCCCTTGCCCAGTCCGAAGCCCTTATCTGAAACCCAGCAGAAGCAGCCGTCTCCGCACCAACCTGTGAAGACCGCACACCCGTCTGTACAGCCCACCATGAGTCTCTACCAGATAGGCAACAAGGGCAGCTTTACTCATCCTATACAAAGTGGAGGGGCCAAAGTCACGGCACCCTCACAGCAGCCTCCCACCCCTCAGACCAAGCCGCTAAAACCCCAAGCCATTCCACCCTCATCATCCACCACTCACAAGCCTATAGCTTCTCCAGGATTCATAGTAAAACCCCCCAGCAATTCCATCCCTTCAGGAGTTCAGATTTACAGGGGCCCTGTGAGCCGAATGCCGGCAACGCCACATGGTAACTTGGGAAACAATAGCGGGCAAAATGCCACCATGACTGTGAATCCACCCACTTCGTCCGGAAATCGCAATCCCGCCACAATGTCTACCAAAAAGTCCACCCGCCCTCCCCAGAAACTGACCCTGATGGCTCCTCAAGACTCTGGGAAAGGGACACAAGGAGTAGCCAAGTTACTGACATCGTCTATGGTGGCTGCAGCAGGAGGAAACGCTGCATCTAACATTAATGTAAGTCAGACAGTGTTAGTAGACATGGTCATGTGTTCATGTGGATGTATTCACTGTTATGTATGGTGTTTGTGTCTCAGAAGGGCAATGTAGCACCTGGATTGCTTGGCACCGCTCCGCTGACCATCCTGACCTCGTCTTACAAACAAAACGGAGGGAAGATGCCTGCACCGACCTCGCTGAGCCTGCTCTCCCCCATCAGTAACTTCCCCTTACACGTCGTGTCCTTCACCACCGAGCCTTCCCCCAAAGCTGGAGCTTCAAAAGATGCCATAGTCACAGGGCCGGCCCCGGGCACCTTCAACCACGGGCTACCAAGGAGTAAGTTCACTCTTTATAGCATTGTAACAATTATAATGGATATTAGGTATAGCAGAGACGGCTGTGACTAAGCGTTACAGACTATCCAGCAGTGCACAGCACTCTGCTATATACTGTCCGACTGCAGTGACCACCTGCTGCTAGAACTGAGTCATTCCATTGGATTTGGGATTTTTTGGTTGCCGGAAAGCTTCAACCCATGTCTCTCCATTTTGTAAGTCAGCGTTTCCCAGCTTGTGGCCCTCCAGCTGTTGTAGTTTTGAGCCATAGGTTGGGGAACACTCGTCTAGTCAGGTCTGGGACATAGTGGGAGTTATATTGTTTTTAACAGCTGGAGAGTCATAGGCTGATGAACACTGGTCTAGTCAGGTGTAGGTTATGGTTGGAGTTGTAGTTTTGCAATAGCTGGAGAGCTGTAGGTTGGGGAACACTGATCTAGGACGTGGTGGGACTTGAAGTTTCGCAATAGCATAAAAGCCACTGATTGAGGAATCCTAATCTACTGATCTAGGACATGGTGGGAGTTTGCGATAGTTCTGTAGGTGGAAATGTAGTGTCCAGGCTAAACAGTGAACGGGCTGAACTGCAACACCAGACACAACTCATGGACAGTTCTATAACTTTCTAATATACTTTGCATTTCTATTCCTCCTGTCAGAGATCTCTGCTTGCTGTCAGTTCATACTTAAGTGGGCACTGTCAGATTCGAAAACTTTTTATATGTTGTTACTGATGAAAATGCAATACCTTTTATAATATGGTTGTTCATTTTTTTGACTATTTAAAGGAGTAGTCTCATGGATAAAATCTATCTTATGATAGAGGATACCTTTTAGCCCGCGGTGGGTCCGAGCGCTAGCAGCGCGTCACGAATCCCACTCTAAGTGCGGGCCACCACGCCCCCTCCATCTCTGTAGGAGAGCCATTTGGCTATCTTCGGCTCTCCCATAGAGATATATGGAGGGGGCGTGGCGTGATGCACCGCTCCAGGGGAGAGCTGAGGCTTCATACAGGGGATCGCAGGGGGCCCCCCCAGCACTCGGACTCCCCGTAATCTAAAACTTGTCCCCTATTCTGCAGAAATGGAATAAGTTTTTATCCATGAGATATCTCCTTTAGTAAAGAAAACTGCCTCTGAAAATCCCACCACTAGGGGTCCCCATACCTACTGGGACACTAACCAGTCCTGCAGCAGCATCAGGCTTGTCCATGAGTCATGGACAAGGCTGCATTAGCAGAAACCATTACCAATCCCCTCCCGCCACCACAAGGAGGGACATGTCCCCTGCCCCTGAGAGGATTTCTAACCCTGTGAGCTAATGGTAAGTGGTATTTTTATAATAAATATAGGTGATAGAATTATATATACATAGTCAGGATTGGGTTCTGAGCAACATATTAATTCTCTTTTTGGGGGGGATCGGACAGGTACAGGTTTAAGCACTCACACAGCCACTTGGGTATAAGTTCAGTATAAGAGGGAGATTGGTTCCAGTCTATTTAGCTCAATGTCAGTGGGATATATGGGTCTGTTCACTAGGAAAATAACAAGGTTCCCATTCACTGATGGAAAGCAGAAATGTTGGAAAGTGTAAGTCAAAGTATATTAGATAGAGAAGGTTTGTATTTTTTCTATTAGATAGAGGAGATTTGCTTTGAATGTTGTGCTGCGCGGTCTCTGACAATGTGCCCTTCCCTCTCTCTTTCTCTGTCCAGATATCCTGGGTGGTCTACGTACCAGTACCGGCCATCATTCCAGCCCAATTCCTCACCCAGCCTTATCTGGACACATTCAGCCGGCACAGACAGGTACGGCCGGGTCATGCAGGCCTCGGTGTAGTTCAGGGGGGGGGCTGATTAGCAGGTCGTCCCTACATCAGGGGTGGGGTACAGATGATGCACCGAAACCTCTCATACAGTTACTGCTTATATATATTATTGTGACACTGGGCCACAGCTGTATGTATTGTTTGAATAATGAGGGAGGGTGTATGTGGAGAATGCTTCATCTTATTGAAGTGGAACGATACTTGCAATACTACCCTTCACCTCTGGGTGTCAGTCTTCACATACAGATCATTTAGGCTGAGGATGGTGTCAGGGAATGACAGTGAAGACAGCCACAGGTTTTGAACGAATTAAAGGGGTCACCGCTGCCCTGGATCGTTGCTGTCATCACGTCCCCGGGGTGTCCTCGCTGCTCCGGACAGTCACCGCTGCCCTGGATCATCGCTCTCCATCACGTCTCTACATACGCCGCTCCCATTGGATGACGGGATGGTGTGCGTGGCGACGTGATGAAAACGATGCAGCGGAGCCCGAAGAGGACTGTCCGGAACGGTGGGGACAGGTGAGTGACACACACCGGGGCACACGGGCACATTAAACGGCTATCCGGTGTCAGCTGAAGCAGTCGGCGCTGCCGGATAGCCGTTTATGCAATGGCCCCGATATACAAAAGCATCGTATGTTGATGCTGCCTTCACCATGCGATGGCCTCTGAGAGTGATCGTATGCTGAAATGATCGTATGTCGGGGGTCACTGTATTATCATTTGGGACCTGGTGGACACTGTGCACACAGTCTTATGATAGTCTGAGGACTGACTTTTGTATTGCGACTAAACTCTTCTCTGTCTGTCCTGCAGATGGCGCACACACCCACAGCAAAGGTACCGTGCCTTCCCAGATGAGGACCAGCCGACCGAACAACCCCTGAGGACCCGGTCGTCCATTCTGGACGCCGCCGTCAGCACTTTCCTACACATTTCACACCTATTTTATACTCGGCAGCAGTGGACGGCCACAGATTTTATATTTGTGTACATGAGAAAGCTCTTAGTTTTTTTTTTTGTTTTTTTTTAGTACACAGGATCGATACCACCACATCTTTTCTTCATCTTCTATACATTTCTATGGTAACAGCCAATATATGCACAGCTGACTGCACTATTGTTACAAATATGAAGAGTAAATCCGCTCCCACGTTTCCCAAACACGGCTTGACTCTAATATGAATGGAAGAACATCGGAATAGCAAGTGGTAAACGATGCAGACGTCACTCAGAACCAGATAAAAAGCCGCAAGGCATGCGGCACAGTTAACGTAAAAAAAACAGCAACAATGGAGACAGCGTGAATGCGTTTCGGGTAAAGACCAAAACGCGTCCAAGCTGTCTCCATTGTTGCTGTTTTACTTTGGCTGTACCGCACGCCTTGCGGCTTTTTATCTGGTTCTGAATAAAGTCTGCATCGTTTACCACTTGCTATTCTGCTGTTCTTCTATGGTTACTGTTGGCCTATGGGACAGGGGTATATATATAATTAATATATATATATATATATATATTGGATCTCTCTTCCATCCCCCTCCATGTGGGGTCATACACTGCATCATTCCTGAACAGACTCTTAAGGCTACAGGAGATAAATCGTCCATAACTACAATGTAAATCGTAACAAATCCTGAGACCAATTGGAAGTTACCGGATGGCGGCCATTGCAAAATAATTTTGGGAGGAGAATGTAACGGACCAAAGTCTTCCATGTCCTGACAATCCGGTGATCAGTGGCGGCGGGGGGGGACATACCCTGAGATGTTGTGCACTACGTGGTCACCCTCCCCTAGAGGCACTTACAGAACTGACTCTTTAAAAAATGTTTTTTTTAAATTGGACATTTGTGTATTTTACCAAAACGCTGCTGTCATCGCAGGAGGCGGAGCTTCACCAGTGGTCGATCAATTTTGATCACTGAGCCAGTATTTACCAACCAGTGTGCCTCCAGCTGTTGCAAAACTACAACTCCCAGCATGCCCGGACAGCCTTCGGCTGTCCGGGCATGCTGGGAGTTGTAGTTTTGCAACAGCTGGAGGCACACTGGTTGGTAAACGCTGCTCTGAGCGGCCATTTAGATCATAGCAATCTGGAAGCGGGAGGTTTCCTTGCACTAGTTTTGTACTGTTTGCTGCTGCGGTCACGTGAGTGTTGGCGCCTTTCGCTGCGTATGGTGGTTTGATGCCATGTGTGCTGGCAGGCCACGTTTTTCTAGTTATTTACTTAGTGGTTTTGATAGGACTTGCTGTTTAAAAAAATAATAATAATAATGTATGCCAGAGCTTCTATTGCTGCAGTGCAGTTTTTATCCAGAATTTTTTTTAACCACTTAAGGACCCTTGACGTACGCGTACGACATGACACCCTGGTACTTAAGGACCCATGACGTACGCATACGTCATGGAGAATTCCGGCCCCCGCCGCGCACCGGGTGGGAATCGAACCGGGATGCCTGCTGAAATCATTCAGCAGGCATCCCATGCAAACGCCCAGGGGGGGTCATCAGAAACCCCCCCCCCCCCATGTCGGTGATCGCGGCAAATCGCAAGTGAATTCACACTTGCAATTTGCGCGATTACGGGTCCATAGTGACCCGGAATATAAGGGGGATCGCGGTTGTCTAAGACACCCAGAATCCCCCTGAAGGGATAGGAGTGAGGTGACAGGGGTACCACCCCTCCTATCCCTGCTATTGGTGGTCTAGACGCGGCCACCAATAGCAGATCGGGGGGGGGGGGGGTTAACTTTCGTTTTCCCCATCCTGCCCACCCACAATAGGCGGGGCAGAACGGGGAACCGAAGGGGCCGGCACCGAAGATCCACTTACCGATCCGGGCGGGCGACGGAGGCTGCGGGCAGCGATGACGTGCGGCTGGATCCAATGGAAGCCGGTGAGTTGCCTAGCAACATCTGAAGGGTACAGTTTGAGACCATTATTCAGTGGTCTCTAACTGTAGCCCTCCAGATGTTGCAAAACTACAACTCCCAGCTGGGAGTTGTAATTTTGTAACAGCTGGAGGGCTACAGTTTGAGACCACTATATAGTGGTCCCTAAACTGTAGCCCTCCAGATCTTGCAAAACTACAACTCCTAGCATGCCCAATCAACTGTTTGCTGTCAGGGCATGCTGAAATTTGTAGTTTTGCAACAGCTGGAGGACCACAGTTTGGCGATCACCTTGCAGTGTTCTCTAAAACTGAAGCCCTCCAGATGTTGCAAAACTGCAAATCCCAGCATGTCCAAACAGCTGTCTCGGCATGCTGGGAGTTGTAGTTGCGATCCCTCCAGCTATTGCATAACAACATCTCCCAGCATCTCCTTCGGCAATCAGAACATGCTGGGAGTTGTAGTTTTGCAACAGCTGGAGGCACACTGGTTGGAAAATACTGAGTTAGGTAACAGAACCTAACTGAAGGTTTTCCAACCAGTGTGTCTCCAGTTTTTGCAAAAGTACAACTCCCAGCATGCACGGTCTGTCAGTACATGCTTGGAGTTGTAGTTTTGAAACAGCTGGACGTTTGCTCCCCCATGTGAATGTACAGGGTACATTCACACGGGCATGTTTACAGTAAGTTTCCTGCTTCAAGTTTGGGCTGCGGCAAATTTTTCACCACAGTGCAAACTCCTAGCGGGGAACTTACTGTAAACCTCCGCCAGTGTGAATGTACCCTAAAAACACTACACTAACACATAATAAAGGGTAAAACACTACATATACACCCCCTTACACTGTCCCCCCCCCCCCCCCCCCCCCAAATAAAAATGAAAAACGTATTGTATGGCAGCGTTTCCAAAACGGAGCCTCCAGCAAAACAGCAACTCCCAGCATTTCCGGACAGCCACTGACTGTCCAGGCATGCTGGGAGTTTAGCAACAGCTGGAGGCACCCTGTTTGGGAATCACTGGCGTAGAATACCCCTATGTCCACCCCTATGTGATCCCTAATTTAGTCCTCAAATGCGCATGGTGCTCTCTCACTTCAGAGCCCTGTCGTATTTCAAGGAAACAGTTTAGGGTCACATATGGGGTATCTCTGTACTCGGGAGAAATTGCACTGCAAATTTTGGGGGGCTTTTTCTCCTTTTACCCCTTATGAAAAGAAAAGTTGAGGTCTACACCAGCCTGTTAGTGTTGTCCTTTACTTTTTATTTTTACAAGCGTTAAAAGGAAAAAAAGACCCCCAATATTTGTAACGCAATTTCTCCTGAGAACAGAAATACCCCATATGTGAGCGTAAAATGCTCTGCGGGCGCACAACAAGGCTCAGGAGTGAGAGCACACCTGGTACATTTGAGGCCTAAATTGGTGATTTGCACAGGGGTGGCTGATTTTACAGCGGTTCTGACATAAACGCAAAAAAATAAATACCCACATGTGACCCCATTTTGGAAACTACACCCCTCATGTAATGTAATAAGGGGTACAGTGAGCATTTACGCCCCACAGGTGTCTGACAGATTTTTGGAACAGTGGTCCATGAAAATGAAAAATGTAATTTTTCATTTGGACAGCCCACTGTTCCAAAGATCTGTCAAACGCCAGTGGGGTGTAAATACTCACTGCACCCCTTATTAAATTCTGTGAGGGGTGTAGTTTCCAAAATAGGGTCACATGTGGGGGGGTCCACTGTTCTGGCACCACAGGGGGCTTTGTAAAGGCACATGGTCCCTGACTTCCATTCCAAAAAAAATTTCCCCAAAAGCTCAATGGCGCTCCTTCTCTTCTGAGCATTGTAGTGCGCCAGCAAAGCACTTGACGTCCACACATTGGGTATTTCCATACTCAGAAGAAATGGGGTTTCAAATTTTGGGGGGCATTTTGTCCTATTACCCCTTGTAAAAATTAAAAATTTGAGGGAAAACTAGCATTTTAGTGAAAAAAAAAAAAAATCATTTTCACATCCAACTTTAACGAAAAGTCGTCAAACACCTGTGGAGTGTTAAGGCTCACCGGACCCCTTGTTACGTGCCTTGAGGGGTGTAGTTTCCAAAATAGTATGCCATGTGTTTTTTTTTTTTTTTTTTGCTGTTCTGGCACCATAGGGGCTTCCGAAATGTGACATGCCCCCCAAAAACCATTTCAGAAAAACTCACTCTCCAAAATCCCACTGTCGCTCCTTCCCTTTTGAGCCCTCTACTGCGCCCGCCGAACACTTGACATACCCATATGAAGTATTTCCATATTGGAGAGAAATTGGGTTACACATTTTAGGAAGATTTCTCTCCTTTTACCCCTTGTAAAAATTCAATAACTGGGTCTACAAGAACATGCGAGTGTAAAAAATGAAGATTTTGAATTTTCTCCTTCAATTTGCTGCTATTTCTGTGAAACACCTAAAGGGTTAACACACTTACTGAATGTCGTTTTGAATACTTTGAGGGGTGCAGTTTTTATAATGGGGTCATTTGTGGGGTATTTCTAAGAAGAAGGCCATTCAAATCCACTTCAAAACAGAACTGGTCCCTGAAAAATTTAGATTTTGAAAATTTTGTGAAAAATCGGAGAATTGCTGCTATACTTTGAAGCCTTCTGATGTCTTCCAAAAGTAAAAAGATGTCAATTTTTTGATGGAAACATAAAGTAGACATATTGTATATGGGAATCAGTATATAATTTATTTGGAATATCCATTTTCCTTACAAGCAGAGAGCTTCAAAGTAAAAAAAAAATGCGAAATTTTCAATTTTTTCATCAAATTTTGGAATTTTTCACCAAGAAATGATGCAAGTATCGACAAAATTTTACCACTAACATAAAGTAGAATATGTCACGAAAAAACAATCTCGGAATCAGAATGAAAGGTAAAAGTATCCCAGAGTTATTAATGTTTAAAGTGACAGTGGTCAGATGTGCAAAAAATGGCCGGGTCCTACCGTGAAAATTGGCTGGGTCCTTAAGGGGTTAAAGGGGTTGTCCAGTTTTCAACAAAATTTAAAGGGAACCTTTCACTTGTGTTATGCTGCCATTTCTGAGTTGACTCTGTTCCCCGCGGTCGGTCCCTGACGCTGTTCCCCGCGGTCGCTGACTTGACAGGCTTCTTACCATGCATAGGGAAGGCCTGACTATTGTTGGGTGGGCGGAGCTTGTATTGCATAAAGCCAACCAGGCATGGACCCTGAAGCATCCATTGCAGCCGTCATGTCCTTTTCTCGGTCGCTCTTCATTGGGGGACACCTAACTGATGGGTATATACTCTTGCCACATTTTGACCCCCCAGACCACTATAATGGTGTCCAGATGATTATAGGGTGATTAGAGCCATTTTCCTTTATTGCTTTTCTTACTAATAAAAACCTTTTATCCAAAAGCCAGGCACCATTGGATAGGTGTGACTTGGGGTTCGCCAAGCCCCGCCGCCGCAACACCTATCCTGCCTTCCAGCGCTGGGACGTTCGTTCGCTCACTGCCTCTTGTACAGCACATGCGCACTGACGTCAGGAGTGAGCGCTCGCTCTGTCAATTCAGGATGCGGCGGCGCGCGCACATTAGAGCCGATGGGATGGGCGCATGCACTGTGGATGCAGTGTGTAGTAAGACATCGGTCGCAGCGCTGGAAGGCAGGATAGGTGTGGAGGCGGCGGGGCTTGGCGAACCACACGCCACCCTCATCCGACTGTGCCTGGCTTTTGGACAAAAGGTTTTTAATAGTAAGAAAAGAAGAACGAACAGCAATAAAGGTAAATGGCCGCAGTCACCTTATAATCATCTGGACACCATTATAGTGGTCTGGGGAGGGGGGGGGGGGTGTCAAAATATGATGACATTTGCATTTTAAAGGGGTACTACGTTGCTAGACATCTTATCCCCTATGCAAAGTATAGGGGACAAGATGTGTGATCGCAGAGGTCCGGCCTCTGGGACCCCCCCCCCCCCCCCCCCCCATGATCTCCACGCAGACACCTAGTGTTCTGAATACAATGTTCCGAACGCTGGGTGTCTGCATGGAGACTGTGAGGGGGTCGCAGCAGCCGCCCCCCCCCCCCCCCGTGATCGGACATCTTATCCCCTATACTTTGCACAGGGGATAAGATGTCTAGTAGAGATGTCCCGATACCATGTTTTCTAAGACAGGGTATGAGTACCGATACTTATTTTTTTAAGTACTCGCCAATACTAATTACTGATACATGTCATGTGACAGGTTTTCTTTTTTTTTTTTATTGAGAAAAAGGTTTTTTTGTGTGTGTTTTTTATTAAAGGAAGAGCTTTTTTATATTTAAAAAAAGATTTATTTTTATTTTTTAAAAGGGGGATTATTTATTTATTTTTACACTTTTTTTTGTCCCCATTGGGCACTGTTACATACAATCTGTAGATTGCATACACTGATCAACGATATGCCATAGCACAGAATTGATCAGTGTTATCGGCGCTCCTTTACTACTGCCTGCCATGGCTAGCAGCTCTAAAGAAGCGACGATTGGATGGCACGGAGCATGGTAAGGGCCCTCCTGCCGTCCTCACAGCTGATCGGGACACTGCGATTACGCAGAGGTGATCCCGATCAGCATCCCTGAGCTTAACCGACAGTTAACTTAAGGACTTTTAGACGCCACGATCAACTTTGATCGCGGCGTCCATTGGGTTGATGCCGGACATCACCGCGATCGCTATGTTCAGCATTAGCCACAGGTCCCGGCATTGATGCGCGCTCAGCTGCTGGGCGCGCTGCATAATTCTGCACCTCTGTGATACCTGCCGGAAGGCGTCCCGCTGGAGAGTATCGGATTAGGTATCGGGGACATTTGCACGAGTACAAGTACTCGTACAAATGTCCAGTATCGGTATCTGGACATCCCTAATGTCTTGCAACAGAGTACCCCTTTAAAGGGGAAGTAGACTTTAGTAGTCTAAGGGGGGGAACTTATCATTCCCTGCAGCAGCACTGAGTGACAAAAATTGCGAAAATTGTGCAAAAATCATCGGCAAAAACAGCTGGCCAAAAAGTTTGCGCAATTTTGCCGCAGGGAATAGTAAATTTCTCCCCTATGGTATTTATTGCTCCAGTGCAAAAAACAGTCAGAGTTGTTGCTAAAGTTTACATACCCTCTAACTCGGTGGTGTCAAACTGTGGCCATCCAGATGTTGCAAAACTTCAACTCCCAGCATGCCCGGACAGCCGTTGGCTGTCCGGGCATGCTGGGAGTTGAAGTTTTGCAACATCTGGAGGGCCACAGTTTGAGACCACTGCTCTAAGCATTTTTTGTGCTCACTTAAATTTCATATCTTTTCTTCTCATATGATCTGCGATGCTGCAGAAGTGGATCGAGACTAGAGATGAGCGAACTTACAGTAAATTCGATTCGTCACGAACTTCTCGGCTCAGCAGTTGATGACTTTTCCTGCATAAATTAGTTCAGCTTTCCGGTGCTCCCGTGGGCTGGAAAAGGTGGATACAGTCCTAGGAGACTCTTTCCTAGGAATGTATCCACCTTTTCCAGCCCACCGGAGCACCTGAAGGCTGAACTCATTTACGCAGGAAAAGTCATCAACTGCCGAGCAGAGAAGTTCGTGACGAATCGAATGTACTGTAAGTTCGCTCATCTCTAATCGAGACCCGTTCTATGGATTTAGTTTTTTAATGGATTAGAAAAATATGCATCAAAACTAAACCAAAATGCTAAAAATTTTTGCCCATGGTTTTGTACGTTTGCCCATAAAGAAATAATCGGGTCTATAAATTTAATGGTCGGTTTTTATGAGCCGTGAGAGATAGAATAACAAAATAATCCAGAAAAACGCATAAAAATGTATTAATTGATTTGGATTTTACTCAAAAAATTAAAGTGAACACTTAACACAATGTAACTCCAAGTCACTGACACTTGTGTGAAATCCCACTGTCCACTCAGGAAGAACACTGATTGACAATCAATATCACATGGAACAGACAACACGTGGAAATTATAGGATATTAGCAAGACACCCCCAATAAAGGAGTGGTTCTGCAGGTGGTGACCACAGACCACTTCTCAGTTCCTATGCTTCCTGGCTGATGTTTTGGTCACTTTTGAATGCTGGCGGTGCTTTCACTCTAGTAGTAGCATGAGACGGAGTCTACAACCCACACAAGTGGCTCAGGTAGTTCAGCTCATTCAGGATGGCACATCAATGCGAGCTGTGGCAAGAAGGTTTACTGTGTCTGTCAGCGTAGTGTCCAGAGCATGGAGACGCTACCAGGAGATGTGGAGGAGGGCCGTAGGAGGGCAACAACTCATCAGCAGGACCACTACCTCCGTCTTTGTGCATGGAGGAGCACTGCCGGAGCCCTGCAAAATGACCTCCAGCAGGCCACAAATGTGCATGTGTCCACTGAAACGGTCAGAAACAGACTCCATGAGGGCCCGACATCCACAGGTGGGGGTTGTGCTTACAGCCCAACACCGTGCAGGACGTTTGGCATTTTCCAGATAACGCCAAGATTGGCAAATTTGCCACTGGCGCCCTGTGCTCTTCACAGATGAAAGCAGGTTCACACCGAGCACATTTGACAGTCTGGAGACGCTGTGGAGAACGTTCTGTTGCCTGCAACATCCTCCAGCATGACCGGTTTGGCGGCGGGTCAGTAATAGTGTTTGATGGCATCTCTTTGGGGGGCCGCACAGCCCTCCATGTGCTTGTCAGAGGTAGCCTGACTGCCATTAGGTACCGAGATCCTCAGACCCCTTGTGAGACCATATGCTGGTGCGGTTGGCCCTGGGTTCCTCCTAATACAAGACAATGCTAGACCTCATGTGGCTGGAGTGTGTCAGCAGTTCCTGCAAGAGGAAGGCATTGATGCTATGGACTGGCCGCCCGTTCCCCAGACCTGAATCCGATTGAGCACATCTGGGACGTCTCGCTCAATCCACCACAGACTGTCCAGGAGTTGGCAGATGCTTTAGTCCAGGTCTGGGAGGACATCCCCCAGGAGACCATCTTCCACCTCATCAGGATCATGCCCAGGCGTTGTAGGGAGGTCATACGGGCACGTGGAGGCCACACACACTACTGAGCCTCATTGTGACTTGTATTAAGGACATTACATAAAGTTGGATCAGCCTGTAGTGGGGTTTTCCACTGTGATTTTGAGGGTGACTCCATATCCAGACCTCCAGGGGTTCATACATTTGATTTCCATTGATAATTTTCGTGTGATTTTGTTGTCAGTGCATTCAACTATGTAAAGAGGAAAGGATTTCATACGATTAGTTCATTCATTCAGATCTAGGATGTGTTATCTTAGTGTTCACTTTATTTTTTGGATCAGTGTATTTGATCCCCTATCAATCATTAAGGTGTCTTGCTCCAGGGTGTTTCTTTATACAGGTAATAAACTGAGATTAGGAGCACTCTCTTGAAGGGAATATTCCCAATCTCAGCTTGTTACACCTGTCTACAGGATCAATCAATCAGGTTCCAAACTCTCCACCAAGACCAAAGAGCTGACTAAGGATGTTCGGGACAAGATTGTGACCTACACAAGGAATGGGCTATAAGACCAATGAACAATTCAGATGGTCATTGGTAAACTTCAGACGGGCCTGTACATGAGCTTTCTTGAGCAAGGGGACCTTGCGGACACTGTAGGATTTCAGTCATTCATTTTTATAGTGTGTAACCATTTGTTTTCTTGGTGACAATGTTCCCAGCTGCCTTGAGGTCAATGACAAGATCCTCCTGTGTAGTTCTGGGCTGGTCTCTCAACATTCTCATTGAAACTCCGTGAGGTGAGATCTTACATGGAGCCTCCGACTGAGGGAGATAAACAGATATTCTGTGTTTCTTCCATTTATAAATAATGGCATCCACTATTGTAAACTTCTCACTAATCTGCTTGGCGATGGTCTTGTAGCCCATTCCCTGTGTGGGTCACCATCTTGTCCCTGACATCCTTGGACAGCACTGGTCATGGCCATGGTGAGGAGTTTGGAATCTGATAAATTGTGTGGACAGGTGCCTTTTATACAGGTAACAACTGAGATTTGGAGTGTTCCTCATCTCAGCACATTACCCGTATAAGAGACACCTGGGAGCCAGGAAACTAACTGATTGATAGGGGATCAAATACTTATTTCAGTAAAATGCTAATTAATTTATAATTTGTGTTTTTCAGGATTTTTTGTTGTTGTTGTTCTGTCTCTCTCTGTTGAAATTAACCAAAATAGACCATTAAAACAACAGAATGATCATTTGTCAATGGGCAAACCTACAAAATCATCAGGGGATCAAATACCTTTTTCTTTCACTGTATTTTCCCAGTAAAAGGGAGGGGGGGCGGGTACATATATATATTGTGTGTGATCAGTCAGTAAGATTATTATTATTTTTTTTTCTTTAATCCATCATCAATGGTACCTGACTATAAGGTATTCCAGATTTATAAACATGATATTAGGGCAGAGAGGTGGCTTGATATTTTACAAGAAACTAAGACAATAATCCTTAAATCTTTTTTTTTTTAATTTTTAAGATTATTACTTTAGGTTGGAGGCAAAATTAGGAAGAGGGAATGTAGTAGTTGTTCCAACAGCTGGAAAGCCACCGGTTGGGGAAAACTGCTTAGGACACTGTTTCTTAACCAATGTACCTCCAGCTTTTGAAAAAATACAACTTCCAGAGTCACTACAAAATAGAGGCAGCCGTGTTGTGTTCTGTGCCAATTTTCTTTGGTTTGGAAAGGTACTGCAATTTTATTAATTGGTTCAGCCATAAATATGGCCTCCTGTGCCGCGCATAGTCATAAGAATTTGTCTTGAGCTTTCAAAGGAAAACAGTCACCCGTTCACCCGCACTATAGAAAGAAAACATTTCCAGCGCAGGATAAATGCAACAGGTTCTGTATTACGGATCACATGGAATGCACAGGTAACACCAACGCGTTTCGGGTCAAGCTGGACCCTTAGTCATGGCAAGGCTTAGGCTCCACCCAAGAGGTGCCCGGGAGACAGGCTCTTAGGTGCAGCCTGTCTCCTGGGCACATCCTGGGACATAAAAGAAATGGTTTTTCTCTGTTATGTATTATAATACTTCCCTTCCTGCTCTTTATACAAAAGTTCAGCAGTTTTGAAAGGTAAACGTTCACCCGCACTATAACCCGATACACAGGTTACAGTGCGGGTGAACAGGAGACAGATCCGGGGTCTTGGAATGCTATACCTACCTGCAGTCCGGAGCCACGATCCCCCTCTTCCAGGGCTGACTTGTGCTTGGAGGCAGGCCCGCTGGCTGGATTTAGATATTCATAAGCGCTGGTCATGTGAGCGCTCGTGCCTACTGAGCGCTCACGTGACCGGCGCTTATGAATATTTAAATCTAGCCAACGTGCCCGCCTCAAAGCGCCAGTCAGCACTGGAAGAGGGGGATCGTGGCTCCGGACTGCAGGTAGGTATAGCAGTCCAGGACCCCGGATTGGTCTACTGTTCACTCGCACTATAACCTGGTGTATCGGGTTATAGTGCGGGTGAACGTTTACCTTTCAAAACTGCTGAACTTTTGTATAAAGAGCAGGAAGGGAAGTATTATAATACATAACAGAGAAAAACATTTCTTTTATGTCCCAGGAAGTGCCCAGGAGACAGGCTGCACCTAAGAGCCTGTCTCCCGGGCACCTCTTGGGTGGAGCCTGTCTCCCGGGCGCCTCTTGGGTGGAGCCTGTCTCCCGGGCACCTCTTGGGTGGAGCCTGTCTCCCGGGCGCCTCTTGGGTGGAGCCTGTCTCCCGGGCGCCTCTGGATACAGACCGATTTAGCCACATATGAGGAGCCCATCTTCATGCCACAAGGAGATGCGATTTTCTTAGGTGGCCACATTTGTCTGTACTGAGAGCTTCCTTGACTGCTTCTTTCAGCTCCGATTGACAACTAGAGCTGTCGGTCATAGCTGGGAGGAAGAGCTGGAGAAGCTCTCATGTGTCCAGTATGTGGGTTCTTCTAGATAGGTGCGGCTGCCACGCCCCATCCCATTGACTTGCGTTGAGGGGGCATGGCTTCATGAGGGGGCATGGTCGACCTCCGCAGTGTGCACACAGCATTCAGAACTAAATGTTCCAAAAGCTGGTCAGTGGAGTACCCCTTTAAGCAATGTTAAGATTGGGAACTGTGACCCTCAACGCTCAAGGTTTTCCATCATGCAGTCCATTGTTTGGGACCAAATTTTCGCTTCTGTCTTTACAAAATTGTGGTGATGAAAGGTATGAGAAATGTGATTGTGGGGAGTTTTATATGTAACTAGGGGGTGGGGGGGTGAATGAATAAATGTCACTTTTTTCAGAATTTTTTTTGGGGGGTAATTAATGTTTGTAACTTTTTTAAAGGACATCTGTAGTGCAATATAACTTTGGATTTAAGTTATAGATTGCGGGGGGTCTGAGCGCTGGGGCTCCCTCGGGATCTCCTGGACGGGGCCGCGGCAGTATGCTGGAAAGGGGGCGTTCCATCCCCGCATGACGTGGCGGCCGACACGCCCCTCCATGTACCCCATAGAGATACATGGAGGGGGGTGTCTGCCGCGGCTTTCTGCTGGGGACAAAACCACTTACTGCAGACTGCCATGGCCACATCCAGGAGATCCCGGGGGGCCCAAGCACTCGGACCCCCCGCAATCTATAACTTATCCAAAAGATAGGGGATACGTTTATGTTGCGCTGGGGTACTCCTTTTAAGGTCCTATCAAACAGAGACGAGAAGCAGAGCGTTCAAAACCACCGCATCTTTATTTAGCTTTATCATAAATAAAATACATTTCCCATATTTCCCTTTCCCCACTCAGAAATATATGAAAGACATATAGAAACCAGGATTTGCATTGTGGCTGAGGTCCACATCCTCATATTGGGGGAAGGGGGAGGGTTAGTAAGGCACCACAGTAAATTTGTAACAAGACAGCATGAAAATGTGCTAAATCTAAACCATATACCAAATGACATATAACAGATATATATATATATAGAATATTTGTAATTGCTCTTTTATGGCATAAAGGAGAACGCCTCTGTGGTTTGGCTTTATACTACAATCTCCACTTTTCAGTGCATGTTACTTTAAAGATGCTTTAGTTAGTGCTTTGGCTTTAGAATACTTTGCTTTTGGACAGGGCAGCGGTTTGGTACCTTCCATAAAGTTGTGCAGATGCTGGTGAATCAGACTTTACAGAGACCTCTATGGCTTTAGTAGAACGGCCTCCATCTTGGCAGAACATGCACAGGCTCCAATACAGTTGGAAGTTCCTGCATGCTTTTGAAGTTCCTTCAGGCTCTTAAGACTTGTCAAGGCTCTCCCATAACCTTCAACTTTGGAGAACTTTATGGACACCATGGCACTATCTTGGCAAAATATCTCCTCTACATGGGTCAACCAAGAATAACAGAAGCATAGAAGTTCTGCTATTGATGAAGGCAACAGACCAAAGGGCAGCTATATCTGGTTTAAAGTCTATGTTAAGGGCGCAGAGAGCGGCGCCTAGGTAACCACAAAGATTACTTCTTTCCGGAAGCTAAGGCTGCAAATTCTTGGATGGACATCTCTTTGTTGAGGTATTTTTCGTACTGACGTTGCGTGATACGCCCACTCCTCAAAGCATCTTCAATATTGAACTTCTTGCCGGACTTCCTGTCGTGGATCACAGAGGAGTCACCATTTGGCCCCTTTATGGTGGTTTCTTCCCAGTCGCATTCTTGACTTTGTAAGTTGACAAACATCTTCCAGTCAATGAGACCTAATTTACGAGCTTCTTCTGGTGACATTTCCTTGCCGGTATCTGGATCGATGACTACAATGGAACGACGTAGATGGTTCTCTCTCTGTTCCCTCTTAATTTGCATGGTTTCAAAACGTTTCTGAAGTTGTTCAATTTCTGCATCTTTATCTTGAGAAATTTTCTTCAGTTCCCGAAGTTCTTCTTCCAGGGAGGATAGGCGGGAGTCGAGATTTGTACCACTGTCCACCTGAGTTAGGCTTCTCAGACCTTGTGCCTCCTTTATTGTAATCTCAATCTCGGACTGCAAGTGACGGACCTCCAGCTGCAGACTTTGCCTCTCCATCTGTAGTTTGTGGACTTCTTCCCGCAGATATTCAAGCTCCTTGTTGGATTTTGAGTTGCTGAATTCGACCTCTGACAGCTGATTTTGGAGACGTTCTACATCGGATTCGAACTGTGCTCTGCGCTTTCCTTCTTCATCCAATGCTGACTTAAGTCTTTTTATTTCCTGTTCTGTCTCTGGGTCCTTCTCTACTTCTATTTTTTCTGTGAAGACAACTTTCTCCTTCATCTCCATCTTCTCCAAGCTTACAAGCTTCTTCCTTAGTGCCTCCAGCTCAGTCTCAAGAATCTGCCTTCTGTGTTTTTCTTCTTCCAATTGAAGTTTAAGCAAATTGTGTTCCTTCTCTTGCTGAGGGTCTTGTTGTAGGACGACTTTTTGCTTCAACGTAACTTTTTCTTTGGTTTCAACCTCTCTTTGTTCCAGCTCACTCAACCGGATTTTAAGACGCTGGATTTCTAGCTCTGCCTCACGTCTAGCCTGTCTCTCTCTTTCTAGTTCCTCCAGCTGACGCTCAAGCTCAGATTTTCTATACTGTAACTTTCGCAGCTCTTCTTCCAGTTGATCCTTTTGCTTCAACTCACTTTCTATATTCTTTGATAAAGTGTTAACCTCAGACTTCAGTAAAGGATCTTCTTCATACTTTACAACCTCCTGTTGGACAACCTTCTCTCTCACTTGCGAGAGCTCTCTTTCTTTCTGTCTTATCTTGTCTTCTTGGGCCATTCTTTCACGTTCGAGATCCAAGCGCTTCCTCTGCTCTTCCGCCAACTTGGATCGCAAGGTTTCTACCTCATTCTTGGTGGCGGGGTCTTCACGATATTGCAAGACTTCCTGAACTACCTCTTTAATCTGTATCTGAGGTTTGGTATCAATCCAGCTCTGTATCTCTTGTTTTAGCTGAGTGATCTCCAGCTCTGATCGTTCAACTACCCTCGTCTTCTCCAAGATTTCTTGACGTAGTCTTTCGAGCTCTGTTATAAGTTCTGGATCAGTCTTGTGCTTAATGACTTCTTTTGTTATTTCTTTCACTTCTACTTGTGGGCCGCGTGATTTTATGGTTGTTACCTCACTCTGGAGAGCTTTCACTTGCTCCTCTGCAGCTCGCAGTTTCCTTTCTTGCTCAATAAGTTCCAGACGCAAGTTGGCTAACTCACTCTCCGCCTTGGGATCTGGCCGAACAATCTCACGTACTTTCTCCTGGACAATAACCTTGGCATTTTCTTCTTGTAAGATGTTTATCTTACGAATCAGCTCATTCTTCTCACGTTGGGTTATACGTATCCTTGACGACTCGTCTTCGTACTGCCTGCGGAGATCAGCTACTTCTCTCTCAGAGGCATGATCCTTTTCCACCTTCAGCACTTCCTTTACTGTGATTTTACCTTCAGCCATGGCTCGCTCTTTTTCTAAGCGCTTCAGTTTCTCCTGGAGCAACTGTAGCTCCTCTTCTTCTTTCTGCCGCAGAGAATTCTCTCTTTGCATGTTCTCTTGAAGTGCCCTATATTCTGAAGCTAGCTGAGGATCATTCTGAAGTTTCACCACTTCTTTCTCTGTCACTTTCTCCTGAGGCTTGTTCTTCTCTTCGGTCAAGATGAAGATGCGCTCCTTCAAGCTGGAAATCTCATTCTTTTTCATCCCCTTTTGCCTGTTTAACTCCTCCAACTCTTCTTTGAGTCTTAGGAACTCTTCCTGCTGCTCTTTGTCTTTCTCAATCCTCAAGACCTCTTTGACTATGTATTGCTGTCCACCTTCCTTCTGCTCATATTCCAGTGATCTTATCTTGATCCTCAAGGAGTCCAGTTCATCCTGCAAAGACTTGTTTCGGCGCTGTTCTTCTGAAACTTTCTCAAGAACTTTGTGGTACTCTTCTTCAAGTTGCGGATCTGGAACTTTTTTCAAGACCTCTTTCTTGACTATGGTCTCCTGAGGTTTTTGATTCTGAAGGAAGATTATTTCCTCTTGAGAGCTCCTGATCTCCGATTCCAGTTGCTGCCGACGCTGGATTTCATCATCCAACATATTTTTGATTTTCCAGGTCTCTTCGGCAGGCCTCTCTGAACGGGTCATCTGGACTGTCTCATTTCGCACTTCCACCTCGGGTTGCTAGGGATACAACATAGATTGTATAAGTGTCTCAGAAATGCATGCATTATTGCAGATGTCATAGAGACATATTGTTATCTTAAAAGTGTTTCTATTCTTGCACGTCTTACCTGGCGTAAGAGGCTTTGCGCAAACTCCAGGGTCTGTAACCTCTGTTTATTGACAGCACTGGCCTCTGTGAATCTAGAAGATAAATCAGCCTCCTGCAAGGACGAGAAATAGTTATAAGTAAATCTTTATTGGTTATTGGGGGGGTTGGCAGCATCTAAAAAGTTTTCCACCATTGGCTGACAAACCATGAAAAACTATTATGATGGCAAATATAAATCCCCACACACCTCTTCCTTCACTTTGTTGGCTGGTGACAGCACCCTGGACCTTCGGTTGTAGGTATTCCTGCGGTTCTCCATATCCAGAACTGACCTCAGCTTTTCCGTATCAAGTTCATAGTCCTAAGTAATATCAGCAAAGAAGAGCCGTATGTAACTGTGCATACTTGTGTGTGTGTATGGCTATAATCGGGTTATTTTACAGCATTATGGATATTTTAGACATCTAGGGGGAGATTTATCAAAACCTGTCTAGAGGAAAAGTTGCCCAGTTGCCCATAGCAACAAATCAGATTGTTTCTTTCATTTTGCAGAGGCCTTGTTAAAAATGAAAGAAGCGATCTGATTGGTTGCTATGGGCAACTGGGCAACTGGGCAACTTTTCCTCTGGACAGGTTTTGATAAATCTCTTCCCTCTAGTGTCTATTCTACCAAGTGTCTCTAACCAAGCATTAAGCATTAATGCTAATAAGCATTTGTGTTAATTCAAACAAGGTTGTATACTTTGAATGAAACGACAATTGATAAAAACTTACCTTCACAGCTTGTTGATACTGCTGGGCACTCTTGTTCACATGTTCCAAGTCATGCTCCCGATCTGCTATCCCAGCCAAGAGAAGCTGCAAGCAAAGCATAAAGAATGACTTTCCTGACATACCGGTTATACGTTCATAACTAGTGTTGCTCGCGAATATTCGCAATGCGAATTTTATTCACGAATATCGCATTATATATTCGTAATTACGAATATTCGTTTTATTTTTTTTCACAGTACACATCATAGTGATCATCCCTCTCTGCTTCCAGCTTGTGTGGTGTAAAGAAGGCTGTAATACTACTGTGTGAGACAGGTGTGCGAATTTTCGCATATGCGAAAATTTGCATATGCTAATTTTCGCATATGTTTATTTTCGCATACGCAAATTTTTGCATATGCGAAAATAAAACGAAAAAATTACGAATATGCGAATATTCGCGAATATATGACGAATATTCGTCCATATATTCGCGAATATTCACAAATTCGAATATGGCCTATGCCGCTCAACACTAGTCATAACCATTCACCAGACCGTAGTCTGCTATTGACTTGTTCCACGTTAGGTTTGACTTACCCTTTGGTTCTTCAGCTTGGTTTCCACTTGGTTGACGCTGTCTGTGTCCTTGGGCTCATAGTTGGGCAGGTTCTGCATCCAGCTATCGAGCTGGTCGTAGCTGTTGCGGTAGTTGCTATAAGCCGTTTTAGCTTTCTGCAGGCCCTGAGACCTACATGAGAGTAGATTTAGTACGTAGCTAACAACTTCCATGAACAGATTTCTGATGGATCCCTAGTTGCTCACCTGCTTTGGATCTGCTGATCGAGTTGAGAGTAACGTTGGTTAAGCTTGGACACCTCCCCTTCTTGGCGCTCGATATCTGGACAGTGCTCCTGGAAACGATTGGCAAGGTTTTGGCAGCTCAGTTTACTGTTGTGAAGGTTTTGCTCGGCTTCCGCAAGGACACCTCTTCCCTGCTGGAGCTCTGAGCTCATTACCTGCAACAATGACAAAAAAGATGGTCAAAAACATGTCGCCAATGATGCGTCTAAGATACAACACTCAGGGCTGCATTGTCTAACATGGTAAACATCCAATTTTTAGTGTCCACCGTGATTTCCATTGATGCAAAGATCACATTAGAAGACATTTGTGACCATGTGAACTTTTCTTTGGTCACTTACAGATAACTCCTGCAGCTTCTTGTCCGCAGTGCGTGGGTCTTCTGGTACAGTGTCATCCTGGCACAGCTTGGTCTCGTATGCAGAAAGAAGGTCTCTGCTCTTCTGTAAGCTGCTCTCCAGGCGATTGGATGCCTCAATCCTGTAAAGCACAGACAAGTCAACAAGAGATGCAACTATATTCGATAATGATTGAAGATGAGGGTCTTGGCAGGGGCCACAGAATTCATTATATTATCCAGTAAATACTAACTTGTCCTGTGCGGAGGTCAGGAGGTCATTCACCCTGTCGTACTTCTTGTTGGTCTCATTGATTTTGCTTCGTAGGATGGGAGCGCTTTGAGATTCTGGAGTCTTGGACATATAGACCTCACAATCCTGGACCCGCTGGGATTTCTCCGGCTCAATACGCCGCACGTTATTGGCAATGTTCTGAAGGGAAGATTCAAGAAAACACATGAATTATTTACTGTGTTTATTTATTATGCATTTATTTATATCTACCATGAAGACAACCAAGATTCTAGAACTATTCATAGGAACAGGTGGTATCAACAAGGATCTTTTTGGAGAAAGCTATTTTGTGTTCAGCACAAGGACTCAGCCTCTCCTCAAGGGTCGACTCTCAACACTCGAAGGTCCTCGAAGGTCTTGTGTTTCATTGTCATGGTGCTCACCTTCAGTTCATTCAGTCGTTCGGAAGTGTCTTGCGTGGCGCGGTTCTGCTCCACAGGTGGACGCAGGTAGGAGCTGATAGATTTCTCCTGTCTGTCTAGATCAGTGATAATTCTGTCCATTCCCGCGAGCAGGTGACGTCCCTGGGAGTCTTGGGCATTGGTGGTAGCTGTAGATTATAAAGTAGAGATACTTTTAACAGGGGCAACTTGTAACAATCTTTGTAACGAGATTTAAAGGAGAACTTCAGCAAAAATAAACGTATCCCCTATCCACAGAATAGGGAATAAGTAGCTGATCGCAGGGGGGGGGGGGGTCCGACTGCTGGGACCCCACCCCGCGCGATCTTCGGGACAGGACCCGGCGCTCAGTGAGGAGCACATGCTGCAGATGGATAGAAGATAAGATAACTTTTGCTGGAGTTTTCTCTTAAAGGGGTACTCCGCTGAAAATTATTATTTATCAACTGGTGCCAGAAAGTTAAACAGATTTGTAAATTACTTCTATAAAAAAAAATCTTTCCAGTACTTATCAGCTTCTGTATGCTACAGAGGAAGTTCTTTTCTTTTTGAATTTATTTTCTGTCTGACCACAGTGCTCTCTGCTGCCACCTCTGTCCATGTCAGGAACTGTCCAGCGCAAGATAGGTTTGCTATGGGGATTTACTCCTGCTCTGGACAGTTCCTGACATGTACAGAGGTGTCAGCAGAGAGCACTGTGGTCAGACAGAAAAGAAATCCAAAAAGAAAATAACTTCCTGTGGAAGCATACAGAAGCTGATAAGTACTAGAAGGATTAAGATTTATTTATTTTTTAATCAGGCTGCTTTCACACTATAAAAATACCTCCGTTATAAAAACCCTGGAAATTGGCCGTTCGAAAAATCCCATAGACTATAATGAGATTTTTTTTATAGCCGTTTTAACCCCTTATCGCCCGTTATTAATAACAGCCGTTATTTTTTGATGGGCGAATGAACGGAAGAAATAGTACATGCACTATTTCTCCCGTTACTATCGCCCGTCACAAAATAGCGGCCGTTATTAATAACGGGTTAAAACGGCTATTAGAAAATCCCATTATAGTCTATGGGATTTTTTCTAACGGCCGTTAGGGATTTTTTAACGTCCGATTTTCAAGGCGTTTATTACGGATGAATTTTTATAGTGTGAAAGGGGCCTTAGAAATAATTTACAACTCTGTTTAACATTCCGGAGCCAGTTGATTTAAAAAAAAAAAAAAAAAAAAATTTAAAAAAAAAACGTTTTCCAGTGGAGTACCCCTTTAAATACCCTATAAGAAAGATGTTCACGTGGCGGTGCCAGCCACCATGCAGATTATATATCACAGGTGCCGAAACTGGCGGCAAAACACGGTGTGACCTCAATGGAACCAGTGACCTACAGCCTGTGGCCTTTCAGCCGTGATTAAACTACAACTCTCAGCATGCTGCGCGGCTTTGATGGCCGTGTACTGGCATGTTCACAGTGGTCTCATGTATTCAAGTATATCCCAGGGATTCATAGAGACTGTTCACAGTGGCTGCACGGGATACAGATTACATTACATAATGGCTGCCAGCCACGAGGGCAGCTCCGGGCCATCTGTCTCACCGTACATTATCAGATTATTCTGGTTGTCTCCTAATACATAAAAGCAGAGCCGTGATTCCACTAATGGTTATATCAGGCGACTATGTCTGATCGGGGGGACCCCCGCTATCTCTGCTGCGGCACCCCAGACATCTGGTGCACGGAGCGAACTTTGCTACGTGCCGGATGACTGACGTCACGGCCACGCCCCCTCAATGCAAGTCTATGGGAGTCACGCCCCCTCCCATAGACTTGCATTGAGGGGGCATGGCCATGACCGCGGCGTCACGAGCGTGGCATGACCGTGATGTCACGAGGCTCCGGCGCTTCATCCGACGCTCTAAACGAACACCGGGTACAGCAGGGAGAATGCAAGGGTCCCCGCGATCAGACATCTTATCTCTTGTCTAGGTGATAATATGGCTAGGGGCGGAGTACCCCTTTAAGGTGGAAGCACCCAAGGAACAGGATCCTGGGGGGGGGGTCACTTCTCCGAACGTGTCTCTGTTACTCCTGACTAACCTTTAGACTCTCTCTTGAGATCATCGCAACGCTGGACCAAAGCGTTCTTACAGCCCGATGCCTTCTGCTTAGTGCTCCGGTATTGGTTGAAAGTACTGAAATACCAAGAAGACAGATCAGGTGATTTCGGAGAGGTGGCAACAAGATGAACAGGGCAACACTATGGTGTACGCCAGGATTGTAGAAAACTCTGCTCCTCAACTGCATCCAATAACATAGATTCCATCTGTAGCTCCTATGCCCACCCTATAGTAGTCACCGACAGAAAATCCCCCAACAAGAATAAGTCCTCCCCTGATTTCTATAGTCACTCCCTTTAACTCCTCTCCTGATTTGAAAAACTACTCCCTATAACCCCTCCCCTTAGTAATACAACCAATTCCTGTAACCACTCCCCCGACTAATATAACCACTCCCTATAACTCCTCCCCTGACTTATATAACCACTCCCCATAACTCCTCCCCCGACTAATATAACCACTCCCTATAACTCCTCCCCTGACTTATATAACCACTCCCTATAACTCCTCCCCTGACTTATATAACCACTCCCTATAACCTATGCCTGAAAGGGATTGTCCAGGATTTAAAAAACAGTTGCTTTCTTTCAGTAACAAAGCCATTCTTGTCCTCAGATGTAATGCCACACACAACCTGAGGACGGGTGCGGTGCTGTTTTTGGAAGAAAGCAGCTGTCTTTCTAAACCTAGATAACTCCTTTAACATGTATAACCACTCCCTATAACTTCTCCCCTAATTACGATAATCACTTCCTTTTAACTCCTCCCCTAACCACTATAACCACCCCCCATTACTGCTACTGTTAGTAATAGAACTCCTCCCCTTACTATAACCACTCCCTATAACCCCACCCCTAATTACTATAACCACTCCCTATAACCCCACCCCTAATTACTATAACCACTCCCTATAACCCCACCCCTAAATACTATAACCACTCCCTATTACCTCACCCCTAATTACTATAATAACCTCTCCCTTAATCACTCCCCATAACTCCAGCCCCTGACTACCAAAAGCACTTAATACAATTTCCCCAATTACTATAATCACTCTATAACTCCTCCCCCTAATTACTACAACTACTCCCTTTACCAGGCATAGGCAACCTTCAGCACTGCAGATGTTTTGGACTACATCTCCCATGATGCTCTTTTAGCCAAAATGTTGCCAAAGCATCATGGGAGATGCACCCTATAACCCCTCCCCTAATACTCCCTATAAATCCGCCCCTTAGTAATATAACCACCCACCATAACTCCTCCCCTTATCAATAGAACTACTCTATAACCCCTCCCCTTAGTAATAGAACTACTCTATAACTCCTCCCCTTATTAATAGAACTACCCTATAACTCCTCCCCTTATTAATAGAACTACTCTATAACTCCTCCCCTTATTAATAGAACTACTCTATAACCCCTCCCCTTATTAATAGAACTACTCTATAACTCCTCCCCTTATTAATAGAACTGCTCTATAACTCCTCCCCTCCGCCCTTGATGATTATAACCCTGCCTCCCCTTTAGTGTTTGTATATAATCGTCCTCTTACCTCTCTGCGGTGGTCAGGGCCTCGGGGTCGGTGGGGGGGATGGTGAAGCAGACCCCTGGGGCCACCAGCTTCTTGCCATTGCTGTCTATCACCTCCCACTTCTCACCCCTGTTGGCCTTTAGGGTGTATTGGGCTCCTCGGGTAATCTCCCCCTATAAGACACAAGTCATACAGTATAAGGAGGAGCCCAGGTTGGTCCCCATAGACATAACATGGACGCCACGTACCTCCTCGGAGTAGAAGTCACACACGGCCTCCACCGGGATGGGTTTGAGTGGCGTCTCCCGACGGAACTTCAGGGGTAGGACCTGGTGACTGCGGGACTGTAAGGAACGTACCACTTCGTCATATTTATCCAGAGCTTTGTCCTGGTCCTAGGAGAGAGAAGTCCTTATATATAATAGAAGTCTTTCTAAACCAGCGTGCCTCCAGCTGTTGTAAAACTCCCAGCATGCCCAAGCAGCCAAAGGTATTTGTACTTTGTAGTAATCCATTTACCATTCATTTATATATTAATTGTCCTATACTTCTTCAGGTCCTGTACCTACTATTCATTCATTATTTTTTTAGGTTTCATTTACATATCTTTTTGTCATTTGTCTCCACTCTGTATTTATCCATTTACCATTCATTCCTTTATTTTCCTACACTTGTTTCTTCTCTGTCTAGCATTAATTCCTTATTCTTTCCTTCATTTACATATTTTTTTGTTAGTTGTCTCTACTTTGTAATAATCCATTTACTATTCATTCATTATTTTTTATGTTTCATTTACATATCTTTTTGTCATTTGTCTCCACTCTGTATTAATCCATTTACCATTCATTCATTTATTTTACTATACTTATGTCTTCTCTGTCTAGCATTCATTCCTTATTCTTTGTTTCATTTACATATCTTTTTGTTAGTGGTCTCTGCTTTGTAATAATCCATTTACCATTCATTCATTCATTTATTTTACTATACTTGTTTCTCCAGTACCTAGTATTCATTCATTATTTTTTTATGTTTCATTCACATCTTTTTGTCATTTGTCTCCACTCTGTATTTATCCATTTACCATTCATTCATTCATTTATTTTCCTATACTTGTTTATTCTCTGTCTAGCATTCATTCTTTATTTTTTGTTTCATTTGCATATCTTTTGTTTCTATGTGCTCATCCATTCATTAATTCTTTATCATTTATTTTTCTATACACATTTATCCCTCAAACGTGTTTGTTGATTCCCCTTTCTTCATCATTTGATATAGCTGTCGGGGGAATATCTTCTACAACAGTGGTCTCCAACCTGCGGACCTCCAGATGTTGCAAAACTACAATTCCCAGCATGCCCGGACAGCCAACGCTGTCCGGGAATGCTGGGAGTTGTAGTTTTGCAACATCTGGAGGTCTGCAGGTTGAAGACCACTGTTCTACAATAAGGCGACATAGTCTATCCTGCATTCATTCTTCCGTCCTCTTTTCTCTGATGCATTCATTCCTCCACCTTTTACTCATTCTCCTCCTTTATTCATTCCTCCACCTTTTACTCATTCTCCTCCTTTATTTATTCCTCCACCTTTTATTCAGTCTCCTCCTTACTTTATTCATTCCTCCACCTTTTACTCATTCTCCTCCTTTATTTATTCCTCCACCTTTTACTCAGTCTCCTCCTTACTTTATTCATTCCTCCACCTTTTACTCATTCTCCTCCTTTATTTATTCCTCCACCTTTTACTCAGTCTCCTCCTTACTTTATTCATTCCTCCACCTTTTACTCATTCTCCTCCTTTATTTATTCCTCCACCTTTTATTCAGTCTCCTCCTTACTTTATTCATTCCTCCACCTTTTACTCATTCTCCTCCTTTATTTATTCCTCCACCTTTTACTCAGTCTCCTCCTTACTTTATTCATTCCTCCACCTTTTACTCATTCTCCTCCTTACCTTATTCATTCCTCCACCTTTTACTCAGTCTCCTCCTTTATTCATTCCTCCACCTTTTACTCATTCTCCTCCTTTATTTATTCCTCCACCTTTTACTCAGTCTCCTCCTCCTTTATTTATTCCTCCACCTTTTACTCAGTCTCCTCCTTACTTTATTCATTCCTCCACCTTTTACTCAGTCTCCTCCTTTATTCATTCCTCCACCTTTTACTTATTCTCCTCCTTTATTCATTCCTCCACCTTTTACTCAGTCTCCTCCTTTATTCATTCCTCCACCTTTTACTCAGTCTCCTCCTTTATTCATTCCTCCACCTTTTACTCATTCCCCTCCTTTATTCATTCCTCCACCTTTTACTCATTCTCCTCCTTTATTCATTCCTCCACCTTTTACTCAGTCTCCTCCTTTATTCATTCCTCCACCTTTTAATTAGTCTCCTCTTTACTTTATTCATTCCATCACCTTTTACTCATTCTCCTCCTTACCTTATTCATTCCTCCACCTTTTACTCAGTCTCCTCCTTTATTCATTCCTCCACCTTTTACTCATTCTCCTCCTTACCTTATTCATTCCTCCACCTTTTACTCATTCTCCTCCTTTATTT
Source organism: Hyla sarda (assembly GCF_029499605.1). Lineage (NCBI taxonomy): Eukaryota > Metazoa > Chordata > Amphibia > Anura > Hylidae > Hyla > Hyla sarda. The sequence continues at coordinate 219,836,966 of NC_079196.1, read as the reverse complement.
ATTCCTCCACCTTTTACTCAGTCTCCTCCTTACCTTATTCATTCCTCCACCTTTTACTCATTCCCCTCCTCCTTTATTTATTCCTCCACCTTTTACTCATTCTCCTCCTTACTTCATTCTTTCCTCCACCTTTTACTCATTCCCCTCCTCCTTTATTTATTCCTCCACCTTTTACTCAGTCTCCTCCTTACTTTATTCATTCCATCACCTTTTACTCATTCCCCTCCTTTATTCATTCCTCCACCTTTTACTCATTCTCCTCCTTTATTCATTCCTCCACCTTTTACTCAGTCTCCTCCTTACCTTATTCATTCCTCCACCTTTTACTCATTCTCCTCCTTACCTTATTCATTCCTTCACCTTTTAATTAGTCTCCTCTTTACTTTATTCATTCCATCACCTTTTACTCATTCTCCTCCTTACCTTATTCATTCCTCCACCTTTTACTCATTCTCCTCCTTACCTTATTCATTCCTCCACCTTTTACTCATTCTCCTCCTTACCTTATTCATTCTTCCACCTTTTACTCATTCTCCTCCTTACCTTATTCATTCCTCAATCTTTTACTCATTCTCCTCCTTTATTCATTCCTCCACCTTTTACTCATTCTCCTCCTCCATTCATTCCTCTTTCCCACCATCACACCCTTCTTACCTCTAGCTCACGTAGCTGGGCTTCGATCTGGTAGCTGTCCTTGAAGTCAGGGTTGTACTTGTGGTCTAGGTCACTGTCCACCTTCTTGAGGAGGTCTTGAGTGTCCTTGGCATCACGGTAAAACTGGATATAAAGACATATTTATTGCCCCTCTGTGTATTATAACCCAACATTATGCATCACATTGAAGCAGCCGCCTCCTTCCCTGATTTGGGGGATCTCTTTGGGTATGTTTATATGGGAGAACCCAGCCTAGCTCCCCTCCCTCTTGTGGTCTCCCCATCTTCGTACCTCGGAGCCCCTCCTCTTACCTGGTGGTAGTCGTCCATGTGCTTTAGGTGACTTTCCTCGCAGATCAAGAGGTTTAGATATTCCTTCCAGTCAGCGTGGACGGCGTCCATGTGAGCCTGAGGGAAGACAGAGCAGAAGGTGAGCAGACATATGGATCTTCTTATATATGGCGGGTGGACTATTTGTACGATGGTGTAGACAAAGACATTTGTCCTTCCTCTACTCCATAGTCTTCCCACTACATCTATTATCAGTCTGAAGACATGGAGAACATTGCAGAAGACCAGTCATGGCAGCGTATCTCACGGCTCCACCATTGTTGTCTTGATCCCCATGGACTCTTGGTGGGGAACAACATGCTTTTCCATACTTGTGACTGTGTATAGAACCAGAACTATCCAGAATGCTCTACTTGCAATTTAAGAGGAGAATTTGTTGGACATTTTTAACCCATGGCCTCCTACAGCTTCACCAGAATTGGAACGTTGAGGCCTTAGAGCCGATCCTCCCTATGGCGTTAGAGAACCATTTACCTCTATGGGGATTTTGGCCGGATGTCCGTCAGCCAAGAGCTTTTCTCCCTCCTCCTGGAGTTTGTTGATTTCTTGTTCCTTGGATTCCAGACTCCTTTGGATGAAGTTCTGTTAAAGAAGAGCAATGAAAATGGAAATGGTCCTGCATGTATACTGAGTAGTATCCAGGTAGGTAGAGTATATAAGGAGCTCTGAGGTAGGGGGGTAAGTATAGTGTTAGGGTAGACTGAGTGTAGATGAGTACCAGGTTGAGTGTGAGGTTAGGCTGACAGAACATAGAGAAGTACTGAGTAGGTGGAGAAAAGTGGAGTATCAAGGCTGATAGAGGGTAGACCAGTATTGAGGTAGGTGGAGTGTATAGGAGTAATGCAGTTGGCAGGTAGTAAAGAAGTAATGAAGTGGGTGGAATGAAGTATTGGGGCAGGTGGAGTGAAGAGAAGTAATGAAGTAGTAGGTGGGTTGTACAGGAGTATTAAGTCAGGTGGAGTGTAAAGGAGTAATAAAGTAGGTGGTATGTAGAGGAATATTGATGTAGGGGGGTGTAGAGGAGTAATGATGTAGGTAGGTAATATAGGAGTAATGAAAAAGATGTGGTGTAGAGGGTAATGCAGTACATAGGTAGTAAAGGAGTAATGAAGAAGGTGGGGTGTAGAAGAGTAATGAAGTAGGTAGGTAATAAAGAAGTAATAAGAAGCTGGGGTGTAGAGGAGTAATAAAGTAGGTGGGGGGTAGAGGAATATTGAGGTAGGTAGGTAATAAAGGAGTAATGAAGTAGGTGGCGTGTAGAGGAGTATTGAGATAGGCAGCGTGTAGAGAAATAATGAAGTAGGTATTGAAGGAGTAATAAAGTAGGTGAGGCATAGAGGAATATTGAGGTAGGAGGAGTGTAGGGGAGTATTTAGGTGGGGTGTAGAGGAGTATTGAGGTAGGTGGGGTATAGAGGAGTATTGAGGTAGGTGGGGTATAGAGGAGTGTTGAGGTAGGTGGGGTGTAGAGGAGTATTGAGGTAGGTGGGGTGTAGAGGAGTATTGAGGTAGGTGGGGTATAGAGGAGTGTTGAGGTAGATGGGGTGTAGAGGAGTATAGAGGTAGGTGGGGTATAGAGGAGTATTGAGGTAGGTGGGGTATAGAGGAGTGTTGAGGTAGGTGGGGTGTAGAGGAGTATTGAGGTAGGTGGGGTATAGAGGAGTGTTGAGGTAGGTGGGGTGTAGAGGAGTATTGAGGTAGGTGGGGTGTAGAGGAGTATAGAGGTAGGTGGGGTGTAGAGGAGTATTGAGGTAGGTGGGGTGTAGAGGAGTATAGAGGTAGGTGGGGTATAGAGGAGTATTGAGGTAGGTGGGGTATAGAGGAGTGTTGAGGTAGGTGGGGTGTAGAGGAGTATTGAGGTAGGTGGGGTGTAGAGGAGTAATGAAGTAGGTAGGTAATAAAGTAGTAATGAAATAAGTGGGATGTAGAGCAGTACTAAGGTAGGTGGAGTGTAGAGGAGTAATGCAGTACTAAGGTAGGTGTAGAGGTGTATTAATGTAGTGCTGTGGAGTATGGACATAGGCAGTGTATTATTATAAGAGTCCCTGGCTCCAGGTACTTACCTCATACTGTCTCCTGCGGCTGATGTAGTCGTTGTTGCGGTCGCTCCAGTCATACTCCATGCGTTCCTTCTCTTGTTGATCCAGCCAGTAGAGCTCGTTGGTGCAGCGCTGCATATAATCCTGCAGGGTGCTCAGATCCCGCTGCCGTTTCTGGGAGGCGGACTGCGGAGGAAAGCGGAGTGGAGACCTTGAATAACCTTATAACATCAGACAAGTCACATGACTGTCCACACCAGATAAAGATTTCTTACCAAGAGTTTTTGGTATTTCACTTGTAGGCCGCTGATGTACTCCTGGGGATGAAGGTGAAGATCACATGAGATGATGGGGGTGGTAGTATTAGTGACTGTTACCATAGTATACTGCACATTTTCCAGGGATATTGCGGAGTGTCGCTCACCTTGTCTGTGTCCTTGTTGACGTGATCTCCGAGGGCCTTCACCTCATTGTGGAACATGTTGTGCTCCATTATCTGGTTCTCTAAGTTGGGCAGATCGGTGGCGAATGTGGCGCTGTTCAGCTGGTCCTGAAGACGCGGGTGATATAGAAATGTTTATGTAGTGTATTATTCTGTACAGATTACCCTGCTCTTCTAGTACGGTCACTTACCATCTTATCATCGATGACTTTCCCCCAGTTGACCTTTGGGGCGTCCAGTATTGCGACCTTCTGATTGTAGATCTGGTCGTGTTTCTTCCTCTGGCTGATCAGACGTTCCTTAAGCTGCCGGATGCTGGAAAATAGAAGATAAGCGGCGATCAGCGGCATCAACCTGGACGTCAATATGACCAAATCATATACACGGATATCACCAGAGTACAGGATCACAGAGAGCACTGAACAGTCCCTGAAGACTGGACCTGATAATCCGCCATAGATTACATATATATCAGGTTCTCTGCCCTCACAGTGGAGCGGTACATACATTTCATAACATCCTGAAATCTGTCAGATCTTATTGATTTGGGATTATTGCATTTGAACCTGTGCAGTGTCCAAATATTTTACAGCACTGTTACTAATACTGGACCTTGGCCGGGATAGTAACATAGTATTATACAGGGTCGGGATAGTAACATAGTATTATACTGGGTCGGGATAGTAACATAGTATTATACAGGGTCGGGATAGTAACATAGTATTATACAGGGTCGGGATAGTAACATAGTATTATACAGGGTCGGGATAGTAACATAGTATTATACAGGGTCGGGATGGTAACATAGTATTATACAGGGTCGGGATGGTAACATAGTATTATACAGGGTCGGGAGAGTAACATAGTATTATACAGGGTCGGGATAGTAACATAGTATTATACAGGGTCGGGATAGTAACATAGTATTATACAGGGTCGGGATAGTAACATAGTATTATACAGGGTCGGGATAGTAACATAGTATCATACAGGGTCGGGATAGTAACATAGTATTATACAGGGTCGGGATAGTAACATAGTATTATACAGGGTCGGGATAGTAACATAGTATTATACAGGGTCGGGATAGTAACATAGTATTATACAGGGTCGGGATGGTAACATAGTATTATACAGGGTCGGGATGGTAACATAGTATTATACAGGGTCGGGAGAGTAACATAGTATTATACAGGGTCGGGAGAGTAACATAGTATTATACAGGGTCGGGATAGTAACATAGTATTATACAGGGTCGGGATAGTAACATAGTATTATACAGGGTCGGGATAGTAACATAGTATTATACAGGGTCGGGATAGTAACATAGTATTATACAGGGTCGGGAGAGTAACATAGTATTATACAGGGTCGGGATAGTAACATAGTATTATACAGGGTCAGGATAGTAACATAGTATTATACAGGGTCGGGATGGTAACATAGTATTACACAGGGTCGGGATGGTAACATAGTATTATACAGGGTCGGGATGGTAACATAGTATTATACAGGGTCGGGATAGTAACATAGTATTACACAGGGTCGGGATAGTAACATAGTATTACACAGGGTCGGGATGGTAACATAGTATTATACAGGGCCGGGATGGTAACATAGTATTATACAGGGTCGGGATGGTAACATGGTATTATACAGGGTCGGGATAGTAACATAGTATCATACAGGGTCGGGATAGTAACATAGTATTATACAGGGTCGGGATAGTAACATAGTATTATACAGGGTCGGGATAGTAACATAGTATTATACAGGGTCGGGAGAGTAACATAGTATTATACTGGGTCGGGATGGTAACATAGTATTACACAGGGTCGGGATAGTAACATAGTATTATACAGGGTCGGGATAGTAACATAGTATTATACAGGGTCGGGATAGTAACATAGTATCATACAGGGTCGGGATAGTAACATAGTATTATACAGGGTCGGTATAGTAACATAGTATCATACAGGGTCGGGATGGTAACATAGTATTATACAGGGTCGGGATGGTAACATGGTATTACACAGGGTCGGGATAGTAACATAGTATTATACAGGGTCGGGATAGTAACATAGTATTATACAGGGTCGGGATAGTAACATAGTATTATACAGGGTCGGGAGAGTAACATAGTATTATACAGGGTCGGGATAGTAACATAGTATTACACAGGGTCGGGATGGTAACATAGTATTATACAGGGCCGGGATGGTAACATGGTATTATACAGGGTCGGGATGGTAACATGGTATTATACAGGGTCGGGATAGTAACATAGTATTATACAGGGTCGGGATAGTAACATAGTATTATACAGGGTCGGGATGGTAACATAGTATTATACAGGGTCGGGATAGTAACATAGTATTATACAGGGTCGGGAGAGTAACATAGTATTATACAGGGTCGGGATAGTAACATAGTATTATACAGGGTCGGGATAGTAACATAGTATTATACAGGGTCGGGAGAGTAACATAGTATTATACAGGGTCGGGATAGTAACATAGTATTATACTGGACCTGGTTCATGATAGTAACATAGTATTATACAGGGTCGGGATAGTAACATAGTATTATACAGGGTCGGGAGAGTAACATAGTATTATACAGGGTCGGGATAGTAACATAGTATTATACTGGACCTGGTTCATGATAGTAACATAGTATTATACAGGGTCGGGATAGTAACATAGTATTATACAGGGTCGGGATAGTAACATAGTATTATACAGGGTTGGGATGGTAACATAGTATTATACTGGGTCGGGATAGTAACATAGTATTATACTGGGTCGGGATAGTAACATAGTATTATACAGGGTCGGGATAGTAACATAGTATTATACAGGGTCGGGAGAGTAACATAGTATTATACAGGGTCGGGATAGTAACATAGTATTATACAGGGTCGGGATAGTAACATAGTATTATACTGGACCTGGTTCATGATAGTAACATAGTATTATACTGGACCTGGTTCATGATAGTAACATAGTATTATACTGGGTCGGGATAGTAACATAGTATTATACTGGGTCGGGATGGTAACATAGTATTATACAGGGTCGGGATGGTAACATGGTATTATACAGGGTCGGGATGGTAACATAGTATTATACAGGGTCGGGATGGTAACATAGTATTATACAGGGTCGGGATAGTAACATAGTATTATACAGGGTCGGGATAGTAACATAGTATTATACTGGGTCGGGATAGTAACATAGTATTATACAGGGTCGGGATAGTAACATAGTATTATACAGGGTCGGGATAGTAACATAGTATTATACAGGGTCGGGATAGTAACATAGTATTATACAGGGTCGGGATAGTAACATAGTATTATACTGGGTCGGGATAGTAACATAGTATTATACTGGGTCGGGATAGTAACATAGTATTATACAGGGTCGGGATAGTAACATAGTATTATACAGGGTCGGGATAGTAACATAGTATTATACTGGGTCGGGATAGTAACATAGTATTATACAGGGTCGGGATAGTAACATAGTATTATACAGGGTCGGGATGGTAAGATAGTATTATACAGGGTCGGGATAGTAACATAGTATTATACAGGGTCGGGATAGTAACATAGTATTATACAGGGTCGGGATAGTAACATAGTATTATACAGGGTCGGGATAGTAACATAGTATTATACAGGGTCGGGATAGTAACATAGTATTATACAGGGTCGGGATAGTAACATAGTATTATACAGGGTCGGGATGGTAACATAGTATCATACAGGGTCGGGATAGTAACATAGTATTATACAGGGTCGGTATAGTAACATAGTATTATACTGGGTCGGGATAGTAACATAGTATTATACAGGGTCGGGATAGTAACATAGTATTATACAGGGTCGGCATGGTAACATAGTATCATACAGGGTCGGGATAGTAACATAGTATTATACAGGGTCGGTATAGTAACATAGTATTATACAGGGTCGGGATAGTAACATAGTATTATACAGGGTCGGGATAGTAACATAGTATTATACAGGGTCGGGATAGTAACATAGTATTATACAGGGTCGGGATAGTAACATAGTATTATACTGGGTCGGGATAGTAACATAGTATTATACTGGGTCGGGATAGTAACATAGTATTATACAGGGTCGGGATAGTAACATAGTATTATACAGGGTCGGGATAGTAACATAGTATTATACAGGGTCGGGATAGTAACATAGTATTATACAGGGTCGGGATAGTAACATAGTATTATACAGGGTCGGGATGGTAACATAGTATTATACAGGGTCGGGATAGTAACATAGTATTATACAGGGTCGGGATAGTAACATAGTATTATACAGGGTCGGGATAGTAACATAGTATTATACAGGGTCGGGATAGTAACATAGTATTATACAGGGTCGGGATAGTAACATAGTATTATACAGGGTCGGGATAGTAACATAGTATTATACAGGGTCGGGATGGTAACATAGTATCATACAGGGTCGGGATAGTAACATAGTATTATACAGGGTCAGGATAGTAACATAGTATTACACAGGGTCGGGATGGTAACATAGTATTATACAGGGCCGGGATGGTAACATAGTATCATACAGGGTCGGTATAGTAACATAGTATTATACAGGGTCGGGATAGTAACATAGTATCATACAGGGTCGGGATAGTAACATAGTATTATACAGGGTCGGGAGAGTAACATAGTATTATACAGGGTCGGGATAGTAACATAGTATTATACAGGGTCGGGATAGTAACATAGTATTACACAGGGTCGGGATGGTAACATAGTATTATACAGGGCCGGGATGGTAACATAGTATCATACAGGGTCGGTATAGTAACATAGTATTATACAGGGTCGGGATAGTAACATAGTATCATACAGGGTCGGGATAGTAACATAGTATTATACAGGGTCGGGAGAGTAACATAGTATTATACAGGGTCGGGATAGTAACATAGTATTATACAGGGTCGGGATAGTAACATAGTATTATACAGGGTCGGGATAGTAACATAGTATTATACAGGGTCGGTATAGTAACATAGTATCATACAGGGTCGGTATAGTAACATAGTATTATACAGGGTCGGGATAGTAACATAGTATTATACAGGGTCGGGATAGTAACATAGTATTATACAGGGTCGGGAGAGTAACATAGTATTATACAGGGTCGGGATGGTAACATAGTATCATACAGGGTCGGGATAGTAACATAGTATTACACAGGGTCGGGATAGTAACATAGTATTATACAGGGTCGGGATAGTAACATAGTATCATACAGGGTCGGGATAGTAACATAGTATTATACAGGGTCGGGATAGTAACATAGTATTATACAGGGTCGGGATAGTAACATAATATTACACAGGGTCGGGATAGTAACATAGTATTATACAGGGTCGGGATAGTAACATAATATTACACAGGGTCGGGATAGTAACATGGTATTATACAGGGTCGGGATAGTAACATAGTATCATACAGGGTCGGGATGGTAACATGGTATTATAAAGGGTCGGGATAGTAACATAGTATTATACAGGGTCGGGATAGTAACATAGTATCATACAGGGTCGGGATGGTAACATAGTATTATACAGGGTCGGGATAGTAACATAATATTACACAGGGTCGGGATAGTAACATAGTATTATACAGGGTCGGGATAGTAACATAGTATCATACAGGGTCGGGATAGTAACATAGTATTATACAGGGTCGGGATAGTAACATAGTATTATACTGGGTCGGGATAGTAACATAGTATTATACAGGGTCGGGATAGTAACATAGTATTATACAGGGTCGGGATAGTAACATAGTATTATACAGGGTCGGGATAGTAACATAGTATTATACTGGACCTGGTTCATGATAGTAACATAGTATTATACAGGGTCGGGATAGTAACATAGTATTATACAGGGTCGGGATAGTAACATAGTATTATACTGGACCTGGTTCATGATAGTAACATAGTATTATACAGGGTCGGGAGAGTAACATAGTATTATACAGGGTCGGGATAGTAACATAGTATTATACAGGGTCGGGAGAGTAACATAGTATTATACAGGGTCGGGATAGTAACATAGTATTACACAGGGTCGGGATAGTAACATAGTATTATACAGGGTCGGGATAGTAACATAGTATTATACTGGACCTGGTTCATGATAGTAACATAGTATTATACAGGGTCGGGATAGTAACATAGTATTATACAGGGTCGGGATGGTAACATAGTATTATACAGGGTCGGGATGGTAACATAGTATTATACAGGGTCGGGATGGTAACATAGTATTATACAGGGTCGGGATGGTAACATAGTATTACACAGGGTCGGGATAGTAACATAGTATTATACAGGGTCGGGATAGTAACATAGTATTATACTGGACCTGGTTCATGATAGTAACATAGTATAATTCTTGGACCGGACCTGCCGGGATAGTAACAACCCTTGGCCCTCGCATTGATCCATGTTCCCACACTTTCCTGAGACAAAATCTTCTCAATAATATTATTTAACCCTTCCCTAACCCCAGGGATCCTCCTCGGGGCTCGTAAACAGATGATCCGCACTGTGACGCCCCTCGGAGGAATGTGCCGGGCGCTGCTCTGACCACCTGTCAGGGATCCAGTATCACCGAGCGGCTATTTCAGTCGGGCCTGAGCCTCGTAAATGACAAAACATGGGAACAGATCCGGACGAGAGGCGACAAGGAGGGGGGGGGGGGGCAGAGCCTATATAGTGGCGCTTCCCAACCAGGGCGCCTTCAGCTGTTGCAAAACTACAACTCCCAGCATGCCCGGACAGCCAACGGCTGTCCGGGCATGCTGGGAGTTGTAGTTTTGCAACAGCTGGAGCAATTATTAATCTCTTTATTTAGGGATTCCCGCCTCGGTAATAAAATACACCGCCACTCACTCCTCTTGTATCATGTCGGCCTGTGGGTGATTCATATGGCGGGCCATAACGGCGTCCGTCTCCAGGACCACTAAGATTTTTTCCGTCTCGGACATGATGTTGTCCGTGGACTCTTTGTACATCACAGGCTGCTGGGCGAGAATCTTCTCCACATCCTGTGGGAAAAAAAAGGGTTAATAGTGTATGTCCAAACATTATAACACTGGGTCCTTAAAAAATATTTAAATAAATAATTAATTAAATAATAATAAAATAAAAAATAATAATAAGAAAAATATATATATATATTTAAACTGCAGTACCCACTATCACCACTTGGTGAATGTCCAGAAACATTGTAAACACTGGGTCCTAATAAATAATGAAATAACTCTTGAATAAATAAATAAACAATTAATAAATACATTTTATTAATTAAAATAAATAATAATAATAATAAAACATTTTTACTGCAGTACCCATTATCACCACTCAATGACTGTTCAAACATTGTAACACTGGGTCCTAATAAATAATTGAATAATTATTAAATAAATAAACAATTAATAAAATTAAATTAACACTGGGTCCTAATAAATAACAAAATAATTTTTAAATAAATTATTAATTTAATTAAAGTACAGAATTAAAAAAAAAAATTATAATTCAACTGCAGTACCCACTATCACCACTCAGTGACTGTCCAAACATTGTAACACTGGGTCCTAATAAATAATTGAATAATTATTAAATAAATAAACAATTAATTAAATTAAATTAACACAGGGTCCTAATAAATAACGAAAAAAATTTTAAATAAATAATTAATTTAATTAAAATACATCATAAAAAAAAATAATTCAACTGCAGTACCCACTATCACCACTCAGTGACTGTCCAAACATTGTAACACTGGGTCCTAATAAATAACTGAATAAATATTAGATGGAGAAATAATTCATTAAATTAACACAGGGTCCTAATAAATAACAAAATCATTTTTAAATAAATAATTAATTTAATTAAAATACATAATAAAAAAATAAAAAAATTCAACTGCAGTACCCACTTTCACCACTCGGTGACTGTCCAAACATTGTAACACTGGGTCCTAATAATTAACTGAATAATTATTAAATAAATAAACAATTAATTTATTTATTTCAATTAACACTGGGTCCTAATAAATAATGAAATTATTAAATAATTAATTGAATTAATTAAAATAAATAATAATAAAAAAAATTCTACTGCAATACCCACTATCGCCACTCAGTGACTGTCCAAACATTGTAAAACTGGGTCCTAATAATGAACTGAATAATTATTAAATAAATAAACAATTAATTAAAATAAATTAACACCGGGGTCCTAATAAATAATTAATAAATAAATAATTCATTCAAATAAATCATTAAAAACTATTTAAAAAGAAAAATAATTTAAACTGCAGTACCCACTGTTACCACCTAGTGGTGCCATTACTATGGATTTTTAATGGAACACAGCCTAATGCAACAGGGGGGGGGGGGAAAAACAGTGCCCCCTAGAGATGTTATGTGAGAATGCACGTAAAGGAAAAATGTTACCCTTGGCTACAAAACATGTCCTGTGTAAACACCGGCCTTGTGATGTGTGTCCATTTGACTTCCCGGCTGTTTCCTGCTACATTTCCTTACGAAAAAGCCATAACTAGTGATTTACGAACAGCGGACGGCGCTTATCGCTTATATTCCCCTTTTTTACGCTACGCTTTTTTTAAACTGTTTTTGGCATCGATTTTTACATATTTTTTTACTCTAGTCACACCCAAAGCTGCTTTCAAAATTATGCAGGTTTTGTTTTTTTTCCTTACAAACTAGACCAGTGTTTTCCAAACAGTGTGTCTCCAGCTGTTGCAAAACTGCAACTCCCAGCATGCCCTGGCTGTCCGGGCATGCTGGGAGTTGTAGTTTTGCAACAGCTGGAGACACACTGTTTGGAAAACACTGAACTAGACAGTAGTATAGCACCACCCTGCTGTCAGAGATACAGATATATATATATATATATATATATATATATATATATATATATATATATATAGTCATTGGCACCTGAGCTTTCCTGGGATTACAGGGAAATTGCCGCAATTAACTTTAACAGGTGAAGAGAAAAACATTTCAGAATTTGGAAAAATTTGGACAAGGGGGTTGTAAAAACAGCGCCACCTCTGTCCTCAGGTTGTGTGCGGTATTGCAGCCCAGTTCCATTGAAATGAATGGAGCCTTGTTGTAATACCACATAAAACCTGAGCACTGGGGTGGCGCTATTTTAGGCAGATATTAACTCTGTTTTGTCTCGATAGAAATACGGTGACTTTATAAGGTTGCAGATCGATAGCGATAGGGAGAGAGCGGTCACTGGCAGGGTGCCCACAATTTAGGCTAAGGCTACATGGTAAGATGGGTGGCACAGACAAACATCGCCATGTCGCACTACGCGGGTGACTAACCGCGATCAGAAGTCTGGGCATGCTGGTAATGGTAGTTTTGCACTTTATGGAAGTGGCTAAACTGTGGCCCTCCAGATGTTGCAAAAACTACAACTCCTGCGCCTCCTTAAATCAAGGATGGAAGTGGCTCCCCCAAACTTTGGGCACCTTTATGGGCATCTTCCATGTCCACAGCCTTCTATGAGGGCACAGTTACTTTATAGCAACGGTGGTCTCCAAACTGTAGACCTCCAGATGTTGCAAAACTACAATTCCCAGCATGCCCAGACAGCAGTTGGCTGTCCAGGCATGCTGGGAGTTGTAGTTGTGCAACATCTGGAGGTCCGCAGTTTAGAAGACCACTGCTTTAAGGCTAAACTGTGAACCTCTAGATGTTGCAAAACTACAACTCCCAGCATAACAGATGCCATATAGAATGTCCTATAAAAACAATGCCACCTATACAAAAGTGTGGGGGCAGAGAGAGCGCCCCCTCAAATCAGAGGATGGAAGTGGCTCTTCCAAAAAGCCTGGGCACCTTTATGGGCATCTTACATGTCCACAGGTCTCCAAAAATGTGGATCTCTAGATGTTGCAGAACTACAATTCCCAGCATGCCCAGACAGCCAGTTTCAGCCTACTTCAGGACTTTCTATGGGCGACATCTGTTTAATGTGCACCAACTGAAGGTACCCAGCTGAAGGTAGGGCGAAGATTTTTGCAAAACTACAACTCCCAGCATGCCCGGACAGCCAACGGCTGTCCGGGTATGCTGGGAGATGTAGTTTTGCAACATCTGGAGGTCCACAGCTTGGAGACCTCTTCTCTAAGGCAAGGGCTACAGTGCAGCGTTATGATCTTCGTGTCACGCAACCAAAGTCGCCGTGTAGTCCTAACCACAGGTTGTCCATACAGTCTAAGGGTCTATTCACACGTACAGTATTCTGCGCAGATTTGATGCACAGGATTTCAAGCTGTGTTCAGTTTACATTGAAATCTGCAGCAGAAAATCTGCAGCAGAATGCAGTACGTCTGAATAGACCCTAAGGTTGGTTCCTGCTGGTGTCTGCAAAGTGCGGGCCTCCAAAACTACAACTCCCAGCATGCCAGTCGTAGTTTTTGCAGCATTTTCAGGTCCACAGTCTGGAGACCACCGGTCTATAGGATCGGTACGTGCAATGCCGTACCTTCTGCAGCTTGGAGTCGGTGTCCACCACGTTGCGCTCCACCTGGTCGGCATTCTTCTGGAGCCGGTCGATGAGCTCGGATAGTTCCTTGTTGGATATCCTGTAAGGGGAGAAGAAGGGAGACCCGATGTCAGACAGGCACAACATAGTCCTCACTTGCCGAGCTTTCAATTCTCTCCCTCACGGTCCACACCCCCCCTGTGGGCCGGGTCGGGCTCCAGCACTGAGAAGCCGTGTGCCAAGGGGGAGCACGGAGCAGGGACGGGCACGCTGCCAGCTCATTAGCTGGTGACTCATTCGCCCTTTTGTATTACTTTCCAAACTATGTGTGTGTCTAAGCCAAAGGGATCAGGCCAGAGCAACAAACATGTACGTTCAGCCCCACCGACTGGCAGTCCCATGTAAACAGCAGTCATTCTGTGCAGGTAGGCAGTCATTCTGTGCAGGTAGGCAGTCATTCTGTACAGGTACGCAGTCATTCTGTGCAGGTAGCAGTCATTCTGTGCAGGTACACAGTCATTCTGTGCAGGTACACAGTCATTCTGTGCAGGTACGCAGTCATTCTGTGCAGGTACGCAGTCATTTTGTGCAGGTAGGCAGTCATTCTGTGCAGGTACGTAGTCATTCTGGGCAGGTAGGCAGTCATTCTGTGCAGGTACGCAGTCATTCTGTGCAGGTAGGCAGTCATTCTGTGCAGGTACGTAGTCATTCTGGGCAGGTAGGCAGTCATTCTGGGCAGGTAGCAGTCATTCTGTGCAGGTACGCAGTCATTCTGTGCAGGTACGCAGTCATTCTGTGCAGGTAGCAGTCATTCTGTGCAGGTACGCAGTCATTCTGTGCAGGTACGCAGTCATTCTGTGCAGGTAGCAGTCATTCTGTGCAGGTACGCAGTCATTCTGTGCAGGTACGCAGTCATTCTGTGCAGGTACGCAGTCATTCTGTGCAGGTACGCAGTCATTCTGTGCAGGTAGCAGTCATTCTGTGCAGGTACGCAGTCATTCTGTGCAGGTACGCAGTCATTCTGTGCAGGTACTCAGTCATTCTGTGCAGGTACGCAGTTATTCTGTGCAGGTACGCAGACATTCTGTGCAGGTACGCAGTCATTCTGTACAGGTAGGCAGTCATTCTGTGCAGGTACGCAGTCATTCTGTGCACATACGCAGTCATTCTGTGCAGGTACTCAGTCATTCTGTGCAGGTACTCAGTCATTCTGTGCAGGTAGGCAGTCATTCTGTGCAGGTACTCAGTCATTCTGTGCAGGTACGCAGTTATTCTGTGCAGGTACGCAGACATTCTGTGCAGGTACACAGTCATTCTGTACAGGGGTGCAGTCATTCTGTGCAGGTACGCAGTCATTCTGTGCAGGTACGCAGTCATTCTGTGCAGGTACGCAGTCATTCTGTGCAGGTAGGCAGTCATTCTGTGCAGGTAGGCAGTCATTCTGTGCAGGTACGCAGTCATTCTGTGCAGGTACGTAGTCATTCTGTGCAGGTACGCAGTCATTCTGTGCAGGTAGCCAGTCATTCTGTGCAGGTACGTAGTCATTCTGTGCAGGTACGCAGTCATTCTGTGCAGGTAGGCAGTCATTCTGTGCAGGTACACAGTCATTCTGTGCAGGTACACAGTCATTCTGTGCAGGTATGCAGTCATTCTGTGCAGGTACGCAGTCATTCTGTGCAGGTACGCAGTCATTCTGTGCAGGTAGGCAGTCATTCTGTGCAGGTAGGCAGTCATTCTGTGCAGGTACGCAGTCATTCTGTGCAGGTACTCAGTCATTCTGTGCAGGTACGCAGTTATTCTGTGCAGGTACGCAGACATTCTGTGCAGGTACGCAGTCATTCTGTACAGGGATGCAGTCATTCTGTGCAGGTACGCAGTCATTCTGTGCAGGTACGCAGTCATTCTGTGCAGGTACGTAGTCATTCTGTGCAGGTAGGCAGTCATTCTGTGCAGGTACGCAGTCATTCTGTGCAGGTAGGCAGTCATTCTGTGCAGGTAGGCAGTCATTCTGTGCAGGTACACAGTCATTCTGTGCAGGTACACAGTCATTCTGTGCAGGTACACAGTCATTCTGTGCAGGTACGCAGTCATTCTGTGCAGGTACGCAGTCATTCTGTGCAGGTACGCAGTCATTCTGTGCAGGTAGGCAGTCATTCTGTGCAGGTACGCAGTCATTCTGTGCAGGGGCGCAGTCATTCTGTGCAGGTACACAGTCATTCTGTGCAGGTATGCAGTCGTTCTTTGCAGGTGCGCAGTCATTCTGTGCAGGTACACAGTCATTCTGTGCAGGTACGCAGTCATTCTGTGCAGGTACGCAGTCATTCTGTGCAGGTATGCAGTCATTGTGTGCAGGTACTCAGGCATTCTGTGCAGGTACTCAGTCATTCTGTGCAGGTACGCAGTCATTCTGTGCAGGTACTCAGTCACGCCACCCATTCAGTCTATGTGCAGTAGTGTATGCAGTAGCATCCCTTCTTCCTACCTCAGTGAGGCCCCAGATGGCCAACACTGTCCAAACCCAAAAATATTTTCAACAATATGAGCTTGTACTCCTAGGCTTACCCCGCCCTGGCCCAACCGCAAAGATATACAGAAAGGGTGTCAATGGGGTTAGGGGCCAACATAGGCAAGGCCCAATTCACATACTTTCCATACTGCGAACCTT